>NW_008331995.1:7148426-7173618 GCF_000622305.1 Nannospalax galili | reverse complement strand
CAGTTGGGCATGGTGGCCCATGCCTTTAATCCCAGCATTCAGAAGGCAGAGGCAGGCGGATTTCTGTGAGTTCCAGGTCAGGTGGGGCTATAGGGAGACCCTGTCTCAAAAAGACCAAAAAAAAAAACAAAAAAAAAAAACAAAACCAAAAAACAAAAGAGAGAATCAATGCAGCCAAGACATTAAACTTACAGACTCAATATCAAGCCATAGTCCAGCATGAATCAATGGTTTGGTCCATATAAGCCAGAGTCAGTGGGGAATGTGACAGCATGATCAACTCCATTTTGTTCCCTCTCTTCCATTTTGCTTCAGGCTAGCTCAGCCCAAGGTTGAACTTAGTTCTAGTAAGTCCCTTCCCCCTTAGGAGTCTAGTTCAAAGAAACAGCTGAACATAAAATGGAATGTTGCCACCCAGACATTGTAACTGTTTATCTTGCCTGCTCAAGGAGAAACTAACCTAAATAATATCCTGTTTTTCTTAGCAGTGTACTGAAATAGTAATCACCAAAAGGCCCCTCTGCCCTCAAGATTGTAAACTGTCATGGGATGACTAACCATTGCTTGCTTTATCTTCTGTAAACTTTCTTATTGCTATGCTTAGGGGTCAGTATAACCCCACCATCCTTGCAGTTGCAAATACCATAGAAATGAAGCAATTGTGTTTTCTGCCTTCAAAAAATCCTCTCTTGACTTTAGCTGTGCTGCAGTCTCAGATTCTCAACTTGGAGACTGTAGTCAGCTGTAGCTTAATAAAATTTAGCTGATTGGAATAAACTCAAGTTTGGGTGGCCTTTCCTGGTGGTCTCCAGCTCCATAACACTACTGGAATAAGATTTTGGTATATCCAATGCAAACATGCATGCCTTAAGATATTCCTTTTGGCATAAACACGTTGTCTGCCCTTCTGTGACCCTAGAAGAAACTACGGAGCCACTCCTCCGTAATTTGCCTGATTTGTAATTTCAGGTTTCATGCTGAGAGGTTTCCACTGTGATTACATAAGTGCTCCAGGCATGGTCTCTGACAAACTCTGATGCCTGACAACCTCATCTTCCAACATGACTACATTGGTCTTCCAGGTCTGCTAAGTTGCTTGCTAAGTAGCCCATGAGTGCTGTTGGCCGGCAAGCTACACTCTGGTGCTCTTGGCCTTTTAAATGTGGCATCAGTTCTATGTTTTATGTCTGAATGTTTCCAAGAGGAGGGGTATTTCTGAGCAACCACTTCTGCATCTTCAAGTTTAGGTACTCCATCAAGATTCTTGAAAAATACCGATTCATTAAAACCAGAGTTATGTGAACTTAAATTCTGTCTTACAAAGACAATCGTGTGCTTTCTTTAATACATATAGAAAAGCAAAAAGTCTTGCTCACATGTGTGATTTCATGCTTAATTTTCAGGTTAACATTTTAAAAAGGAGAGCTATTAGCCAAATAAGCATGTAAATTTATCAAATTACAGAGGGAAGTGTGGAATAGAGGGGATCTACTCTTGTTGTCTTAAGTACTTGAAGGATTGAATCCACGGATACAAACAAACTTTAGTAAGAGCCATAAGGCAGATAGCACAAAGTTATGGGCAAGGCCAAGTAGAAGTCCATGGGAGTGGTAGGGGCTGGGGCAAACTGGGGATTCATGCTGTACCTTTACTACTGCTCTGAAAACTTTTTCTGCCCTTCCCCCAAACATACTGATTATTGAATTTAGTACATGACTGCCTACCAGTCAAGCATACCTGTTTACTGGAATAGAAGCTGGGTACAAAGTAGGAAAATATTTTAAGGTCTCACAAGTTTGGATATTTAATTTATTATTTTTATTTTATGTATAAGTGTATTGCCTGCATGTGTGTAGGTGCACACATGTCGTGCAATGCCTGTGGAGGTCAGAAGGTGTTGGATCCCCCAGAACTGGAGTTATGGATGTTGTTAATCACTATGTGGGTGCTGGGAATTGAAACTGAGTCCTCTGCAAGAGCAGTCAGTGCTCTCAACAGTCATCTCACCAGTCCCAAGTTTGAATATTTTAAGTAGATGCCTTTGATTCTCCATACCACCCTTGATTTTGCACCCTTACAATTCAACACCCTTACAATTCAGTTTCTCTCTCTCTGTCTGTCTCTGTCTCTGTCTATGTCTCTGTTTCTCTCTCTCTCTCTCTCTCTCTCTCTCTCTCTCTCTCTCTGGCTTTCCTGTAGCCTCAACTGGCCTGAAACTTTCTACGTAGACCAGGCTGCCCTTGATCGCACAAAGATCTACCTGCCTTGTCTCTGGGATTAAAGGCGTGCCACCATGCCTAACTTTTTTTGTTTGCTTGTTTGTACTATGTCTCTCTGTGTAAACTTCATGAAGACAGGGGCTGTGTGTGTCTTGTTTGTGGTTGTAATCATCTGCTCCAGCCAAGGCCAGGCATACATAACAGGCCCTCATAAAAATAACTGAATATATGATGCTATGTTTTACCATCCTTTGACATATGTTATTCATCTTGGCACCATCAGCTCTGCATACAACAGTAGTTATGATGGGTATTTTTTGGATGAAATTGGTGATTATGGTCCACCACAATGGTTAGCCACAGTGAGGCCATTTCTACTGGGTGGGGTAAGGTCTAGAAATAGATGAGCAAGGAATCATAGTAAGACAGAAAATAGCAAGCTTTATAGATACTAATAAGTTCTGGTTAGTAACCTAGGCAAGGTGCTTAGATCAGGGGTGTCTACTATGAGGGCTAAAAATAGAGAATCTAAGAAAGTTCTTGTGTCTGCCTGTAGTCAGCAACTGATAAAAGAACAGAAGACATTGGAGCTGAAAGCTGAGTTCCCAAACATGCTGAAGAGGGAAGCTGGGGAGAGGGTCACCAACAGAAAGCATCTAGGCAGCAGAAGATGATCTTATGATCCTAAAATTCCTGACCTCAGACTTTGAGCTCAAGCATGTCCTCACCGGAGCCCAGGCCAGCCCCACTCTGGCGCTGATTGAGGTTAAATTCCCCAACTAAAGACACATTGAGTACCAGTCCCAAGGGCTAATGTTAACCCCTCTGCTGGAGGGAGAAAAGATTCCAGTCTTGTCTTTGGTCCTGAGCACAACACTAGAAGGTTTAATTTCTGAATCAGGAGACTATGTGTTGGTTAATGCTGTCACATACCTCAGCAGCCATTAAAGCAACAGAAGATTATCCACTCGACTTTATTTGAGAAAAGGGAATCTGTTGGCTGGAATAAACACAGCATGCCCAGGCAGGAGCAGAGCTAACCTCCTCAGCACTGTGCTTGTTCTCTGCCTTTCTGCTGGGTTGCCCCTGTGCTCAGCCTCACTCTGGTCTGTTAGAGGTGGGCTTTCCCAGCTATAAATACAGCCCAACATAAATTTTAAATGTACTTAAAAAAGAGGAGTTTATTATTTTTTTAAATTTTTGGTAATTTGATTGTGTGGTAACTCAAGCATGAACTTTGAAGATGATGTCATGTCTACATGTAAAATGGTTGAACATGTTAGAATGGGCTTGGTAGTCCGTCCACCTTTGTATCCCAACTCTGGTCCTTGACTTGAGAAAGACTTTGTTTATAAAATGAGCATAATCAATAATATCTACCTGTTAGATTGTTGCAAGGATTGAATGAGAAAATATATGTAAAATACTTAGAACAGGGCTTGATGGTTGGAAAGTTTAGTTGTGACTGGCTGCCAATAGTTCTAGCTATAGTTATAGGAGTGAGTCAACCTGCCTGTTCTATCATAGACAACATTTAGGGGAGAGATCCCCCTGCTTACCCTGTGACAGATACCACCTACATGAGGGCAGGGACCCGGTATCAAAAGTGGAAAAATTGAGAGACAAAGCAGAGATGCCTATGTGAATCTGCCACTGCATCTTGTGTCTTCCTTCGCTAGGGAAGGTCACTTCTCTGGGAGAAAGATTTCCAATACCCCCGTGTCCTGGTTTCAGTTCTATTGCTGTGGTAAAATATCCTAACAGAAAGCAACTTAGAGGAGACGGGCCTTTGTTTCAGCTCACAGCTCCAGGTTACAGCACATCATGGCCAGGAAGTCACAGTGGCAGGGGCTTGAAGCAGATGGTCGCCTCACATACAAAGTCCGTGAAATGCATGCTCACTTGCCTGTTTGCTTGTGCTCAGCTCGATTTCTCCTCTTTTACAGTTCAGGACCTCTGCCTAGAGAATGGTGCTGCTTGCTCACAGTAGTCTGACCCTTCCCACATTAATTAACGTAATTTAAGACAATCCCCACAGACATGCCCCCAGGCCAATCAAATGTGGATGTTCTCTCTTTGAGACTCTATTTAAAAGGGCCTCTAGGTTGTGTTGACAATTAAAGCTAACCATCACACCCTGCCCCCTTGTGTGGGGTGGAGGTACTGTGTATGACTAGTTCTTGCTCCTGACTGCAAGTGGAAGTGGCACATGAACATCCTGTTAAGGCCACTGTAAAGATTGTGTCGTTAACCTGCCCTTTCCTGGGTGCAGATCATGAGGAAGACATTGGTTCTAATCTTTATGACACAATGAAGTCACCTGGAAACCATAACAGGAAGGAACCTGGTGGGGGTGACTTTGGCTCCTGATTCTGAGGTCATTCTTGGTTGTCACAACTTGGGTAACAGAGTTATTGGCATCTATTAAGGACAGAATAGGGATGCTGCTGAAAATTCTATTATGCATTTGACAGTCCCCACGACATGGAATAATCTGGCTGCAAATGTGCCAGGGTTCATAAAATCCTGTGTTAGTGAATAAAGAATCATAGACTAAGAGATGGAAGAGACCTGTATGTCTGAATCAATGCATGGACAGTTTATCTGAATGAAAGATAAACCCTAGTTTTGTTAAACCATTTAAATCTGGGGCATAGAATGATCAGATGATTCAGTGCGTAAAGGTGTTTGCTACCAAGCCTGAGGACCTGAGTTCAAATCCCAGGATGGTGGAAAGAGAAAGAACTGACTCACACAAGTTGTCCTCTGACCTCCACACACTCCATGCATTTTAGATCATGAAAACACACGTCACACACATGCTAAATAAATAAATGTAACAAAATTAAGTCTCTTAACATATATGTCAAAATGCATGAAGTCCTGTGGGCAGGCAACGTGGGCGGTGCAGATAGGGAAGGCAGCTAAATATTTAGATTAAGATGTATGAAATACACAAAAATCCAATAAAATATTTTAAAAATTGAATCTGGAGCCTATTTGTTATAACACCCAGACTCACTGTGAGTAACAAGAGCTGAGACGTGCTTAGGCAATTGCAATTTTCAGCTTGTGAAATGTTCATGCAATATATCTTCTACTGTCTTTGGAGGTTGGAACTTATATGTAAATCAAGGATTATTGTTTTACTTGAAATTCACCAGTAATTCACAGCCAAGATTTTCCTAATTAAAGGCACACCCAAATCAGTAAGCAGAGAATGTATGGGAAGGACACGGACTCTACCTTTTGGGTTGCATTCTAGGTAGAAAATGGGGTGGGTCTAACCTAAATAAGTAGGCTAAGTTATGTTTCAAATAAAATCTCATTTATAGGATTTCCTCTGGTTTACTCAGCAAATGTTCATTTTCCACATCATCTCTTTAGCTATTGTTTGTAATGAAGACAAGTTAGATTTTTTAAATTGGGGTAGAAAAAAATGTTACAGATGGTGGCTTTAGTAAATACTGTAAAAATGCCAGAGGCTCAAATCTGTTTGTCTATTATGCAAGTTACTGTGGATGCTTTGAAATTGGTTCCTATTGAAACTATTCAGGGATTCAGTTTGTCCAGCAATTTTAAAGAAAGGGATTCATGCTCTCTTGACTTAGAGATTGGCAGTTACCTGGCTCAATCGAGTTAGGGTCAGTCCTGGGCTTTGTACAGTTTTTCAAACATTATCAAAAGCTGTAGACAACCATCATACTTATGAAAGAAGCTAAGCAAAAGGGAGGGAGAGAGGGAAAGAGAGAGAGAGAGAGAGAGAGAGAGAGAGAGAGAGAGCGAGAGCCAAGTCAGACCTGGTTTCCTAGGATTTTCATTACACCTTTTTGCTTAAGCCATTAGTTTGGGTACCTGGAATTTGAGGATGCTTTAAACTAATAGAGGTGAAATACGTTGACTATCTGACCCCCAGCAGTCTGCATTTCCATCTCTTCTACCCATTACACAGTACTATTCCTCTTTCAGGAATAATTTTTTCCCCTTATCTGCTGCCATATGACTGACATTGCCAACCCTGAGAAAGGACATTTCTCTAATACATCGATGCCCAGTCTGCCTGTGTAATTGGCTTTGGCCAGTTGGATATGGGGAGAAATTGTGGATGCTGTCTCTAGGGAGATGATTTAAGAGCTCTCCTAAGTCCTTCCATTTTTTTCCTTTTCTTCTCTGCCAAGTGATCACCAAATCTCAGGATGAATTCCAGAATGGAGAGGATATCTAAAGCAAGCCCCTGCAGACCTACAGCTGACAAAGAACACTAGTAGGAAATCAGTTTACTTTTTTGTAAACTGATTCATTTTGAGATATAACCTAGCAAAAGCTGACTAATAGAATTGTTCTCTTTGGAATGCTTGCATTCCAAAAAGTTTATAATTGAGTGAAACTCAAGAGCATATGTAATGTTTGCAATTTGTAGCCTCTAAGTTACCAAAAGTGAGTTTGAAACACCTGCTTGCATCCCACATTTTTACTGTTTCTGCTTCTGTTGTATGCAGTGGAGGCCATGTTTAAGCTGTATTGCTGTGGTTTAATGACTAAGGCATCACTGAACTAAGTTTCCCTGTCCTCCTTGGAACAACAATATCTCACTGTAGAGTTTTTGCACATGCAGAATTAAACGCAGCAAAGGACACATAGGAAAATGAACATTTTTAACCAAAAATTTAACCTGGTTAAACACCTTTGGTTGCTTCCAGAATCAACAGCCCTGGATGGGGTGCAAGGTCACCCAACTGATATTGAACACTGCTTCCTCTCAGATAAAATCCTGGGGCAACACCCAAGGCCTTACACCTAGTGTCGCATCTGTACCATTCCAGGAAACAGTGGGCCGGGAGAACGCTGCCTAGAATGAGTAGTGAGGTAGCCATTCATCCTCAATATTTCTTTGTATTCTAAACCTCAGTGAAGAGGGAAAGATACCTGTGGGTTTTTCAAAACCGAAGATGCCAGAATCTGGAGGGTATGGTGGAACATTCTTCAGTGACAAGAAGTATCTGACAAATGTTTGGCTAATGGGCAAAGACTCACTAACTGAAGTTGTCATTCAGTCTTCTTGAAAAGGTGATAAGGGTTATAGCACATGAATATTCCTTAGGATATATTGCTCTCATGAAAGTCAATAATGTGAACAGAGAAACAAGAATCTACTGCACGGGTCCCAGAAAGAAATAATTGTTTAGACAAGAGGGGTGATAGAGGAGAAGGAAATGGACCAATGTGAGAGCTCTGTAGGAAGCAATCTTAATTGAATTTGATAGAGAACTGGTGAAGGAGAGGAGGAATGTGTTAACAAGAATGAGATCCTGGGGTTGAGAACTTACGTGATCGCTAGGTCCTCACAAATTCAACATGTGTGTTGTATGTATGTACCCAAGAATGAGCAAAATGAAAGCAGTGAAAAATGGAACTTGGGGAAATATCCCATCGCTAGCCCTTGAGCAATCCCTGTCCACATAGTGACTAAAGATGAGAGTATAGTATATTTATTGTGCAATTTGAGGACACACTTTAAACACCTAGCTCGGGAGCCAACCTAGCTGTGACATCAAGGGGTTGTGTGGTTTATGATCATCCTCCCACCACCTCCAGCTACTTCATGCCCTTCAGAGATGCTGGGGAAGCCTGAAGCAAGTCAGGAAACAGTATGCTTTTCCAGAGAATAAGTTTTCTAGCTTAAGCAAGAAAAACTTATGTGACATTAGTTGTATTTAGTGTTTATTATGCCATAGCCCATATTACAGGAATGACTTAGTTATGAGTATATCTGTAAAAATTATGGAACTTATACCTCTCTAATAGATTTTTGTTATGCATAAGTAGTGGTTATTTCATTGTGTTTCTTTTGGAAAAGAAAATTGAAGGCAATAAATATTAACTAACTTGATTTCAGACTCACACACTCATTGTTATTCAAAGCTTTTATTTATGCCCAGGACTTGTTCTTTTAACAAGTATTCATTGAGTATTTACAATATGTCAGGAGTTTTTCCAAGCTGACAGTCTAATTCTAATAAACTTCCTGCCCCCATGATGTTTATGCTTGATTTGGGAAGGGAATTAAAACAAAAGACAAGTAATATAATTTCAAATACTTTTAACTTGACTAGATTGAGAGACGTGTGCATGTGTGTGTGTGAATGTGGGTTCCTGTGTGTGTGTGTGTGTGTGTGTGTGTGTGTGTGTGTATGGGTGTATGTGTGTGTCCATATGTCTGTGTGAGTGTGAAGATTCTTGTACCACAGAAGCCTTGGGTGTTGGGCCTCACCTTCTACCTTGTTTGAGACAGGGTCTCTTTATTGTTTTTCCATTATGTGTACCAGGCTGGCTGGCCTGTGAGCATCCAGTGATTCTCCCATCTCACCTCCCATCTACCAAAGGGGCACACTGGGATTACAGATGTGCTGTGTCTAACTTTCACATGGGAATCTGAACTCAGGACATCAAATTTGAATAGCAAGGGCTTTACTCATTGTACCATCCACCATCCATCCCCACCCGCAGGGGAGCCTTAAAGCTCACGTGTGGCTATATCTGTGGAGACAGTTCCAGAGAGAATTGATGTGTGGCAGAGCAGCTGAGAGAGAAGACTCACTGAATGCAGGCAGCTCCATTTGATAAGCTGGGAGCCTGGAGAGGATAAGGGGAAAGAAAGACAGCCAGCTAGCGCAGACATTCTCCTTCTCATCTTAATTGCCCTGAGGTCAGCTGCTGCACTCTGCTATGCTCCCCTCACCCTGATGAACTGACAGCCCTAAAACTATGAGCCCAAATAAATCCTTCCCCACTTAAGTAGTTGATATCAGGTATTTCATCACAGCAACATAAAAGTAGCTGTTGCAACCTTGAAGAAAGGATGCTTAATCAAAGAGCTCTTCTGTAAGAAGATATTTGAGCTGAGACGAGATTGGTGAGAGGTGATTGTGAGAATGCAAAGCATCCAGGTAAGGGAACAGCAAATGCAAGGGTCCTAAGGTAGGAAGCAGCTTGGTTGATTTCCACAACAGAAGACAGTCATTGTTTGAAGTGTCCAGAGGCCAGAAAAGGGTGCAGTTCAAGACCAAGAGATCTGATCCTTGAGTTATGGTGGAGTCTGGGTTTACTGTAAGTAGGAAACGGTTGCAAGGAGGGCTTTAAGCAGGACAGTCACATGATTCAAGTAGCATTTATGATTATTCTAATTCCTCAGTGGAGAACTGGCAAGGTAGGCATGCTGAGAATATGGAAGAGTCAGCAGAGGAGAAGCTGGTGGCCTCCGGCTGCAGGGGAGGAAGAGCAAGAAGAGTGTCTTTTGGATGTGAATGGACAGAGTTGGATGTCAAGTGGTCAGATAGTATAGAAGCAAGGCAGCTGCTAGGTTTTTGACCAAAGCCATGAAATTTGGAAGCTGTATATGAAGGAGGAGTCAACCCAGATCTCCACTCTCAGCCATGGTAGTCTCCCACAAGAGGACGTGTCTAACTTCCTGTTCTGCTGAGCAATTCTTATTAAATTATTACTTTATTCTTCTATCTTCTATCTGCAGGAAAGAAAGAGAGAGAGAGGGAGAGAGAGAGAGAGAGAGAGAGAGAGAGAGAGAGAGAGAGAGAGAGATCTCCATGGTAGCAGCAGCTTAGTGCCAAGTCCCTTAATTTCAGATGTTTTTAATTCTGTGGATGGATAGATGGATGGATGGATGGATGGATGGATGCATGCATGCATGCATGCATGCATAGATGGATACATGAATGGATGGATGTATACCACATGTATACTGGAGGTTGTGAGCTGCTCAGTTGGGTGCTGGGAACTGATGTTAGGTCTTCTGCAAGTGCAGCAAGTGCTCTTAAGAGCTTAGCTGTTTCTTCAGTCTCCTCCTGCCCCCATCCCTTAATTTAAAAGGGACAGGGCGGTTGACAGAATCAGCTGACTGGCCTTCTTTTTGCCCACTGTGGGTCTTTGTCTGCAGCCCCCATCCTGGATATGGCTCCATGACTTGGCCAAGAGGATTATGTGTCCATGTCCTAACAGCTTGTGATAAGAGATGAGAGACTGGGTTCCAAGAAAGGGATCAGTTCTGAGGTCAAGGGCATCAGAAGGTCCCCAGAAGCCACAGGATGACAGCCTAGCCTCTTTGGCTCCTTTCCTTTTTCAGTCAGAACAAGCCAAGCCCCAGCAGCCAGGGCTAGAGGTGCTGGGTCACCACTGTGGTTTGGACAGAGAGTAGGGTAGGACCAGCTGCCTCTTAGGTTGCTCCAGAGTTGGCTTTGGACAAGAGACTAAGGTCAGGCATGTGGTCGAAATTACACATGTGAATGTGGCAGAACTTATATCAGGATTTATGAAAATAGATTTTATAACTTCAGCTGAGCTTGGCAACGTGATCTTGTGGTTGAAGATACATGGAGGGTCCCCGAAGTATGCACTCCCTGTTTGATGGGTCATCTCTACTACTGGAAATGTTAGTCTCATTTGGACTGAAAGCAGAGTATCAATAAGTGTGGCTCTCAGTATAAAACCAGACTTACCTCTGATGGTCCAAATAAGAGAATTAATGAGGTGTGGGTGGAGCTTGGGGAACTAACATAGAATGGGAAGTAACACCCAAGTCCAGCAACAGGGCGAAGCTTTCAACATTCTGAGAGGAGTGGGGGCAAAGAGCTTGCCTATGCTGGCTGACACCTAGAGCCACACAGATTAGGTGTCCCTGTCAGAACTGAAGTCATACAATAAGGAGTTACTGCCAGGGAAGTAGTCCAGCAGTGGGAGAGGGCAAGGAAGGAGCACACATCCCTTCACCTGTCACCTCCCACAGGGAGGACAGCGGGTCAGGACCAGCACAGGAAGAGTCACCTGCATAAGAGGGGAAGCTGCTCTCTCCCAGTCATAGGACTGGCATTGCTTTTAAAGGCACAAGTGCACACACACACACACACACACACACACACACACACACTCATGCATATGAGTTAGTCTTCCCAAAAGACCAACTTTGTAGGCTCTAGTATTCTGACAGCAATGTTATATATGCTTAAGACATAATTATACTTTTGATCATGTGTCCTATCAATAGAAAAGAAGTCAGACAACACAAAATTTGCATATTTATTGCCATGTGCTGTATAATGCTGTTTCAGTTAGTAACAGGCTGAAAATACAGCAGTAGTCTCTTAAGACTGCAGCACTTAGTGACCTCATAGCCATCATAGTCTGTAATGTACTCTGATGTTCGAACAGTTAGAAATCATCTCTCTCTTTGTCCTTAGGTAGCTGTGTTTATAAGATGTATATATGTGCATCACTGTCCTAACATACTCTATACAGTGAGCATACACTAGGAGAGTGCATTAAAGAATGAACTCTAGGGCCTGGAGAGATGGCTCGGCAGTTAAGAGCACTAACTGCTTTTGCAGAGGACTTGGATTTGATTACTAGCACCCACATGGTGGCTAGCAACCGTCCATAACTCCCGCTTCAGGGGAATTCGGCACCCTTTTCTGACCTCTATGGGCATTGCACATACATGGTGCACTTACGTACGTGCAGGCAATACACTCATACACATAAAATGAAAATAAATTTTAAAATATTTTTAAAAAAGAATAGAGTCTATTTCTTCACATTCTATAGGGTTATGAGAATGAAACGTTTGTCTATAGAGAACTTAGAACAGTGGCTGGCAGGAAATAAGCAGGAAGAGTGTGTGTGTGTGTGTGTGTGTGTGTGTGTGTGTATGTGTGTGTACTATGAAGCACACCTACAAAGAGTTTTATAAGTTTGAGTGATAAGAGTGATAAGAGTTGAGTGATAAGAGTTGAAGAGTTTTCTCACCCCCTTGATGTCCGCCTCCTTTGGGGTGGTCACCTCCTACTTTGGAGACCACCAGCAGAAGGAATCAGTATTCACTGCTGGAGAGACTGTACCCCTGTGCTTCCTTGGGTTAAGTACCCTGTTCCACCCTCACTGTCCTCATCTGTAAAATTACAACAGTTCATGGTGCTACACATGACGGTGTTGGGGGATTCAAAGCACTGTATCAAGTTAAACACTCAGCCCAAGCCATGCCTGACATCATCAGTAAGTCAAATGGGTGCTTATAAATATTGTTAACAGAAGTTATGGACATTGTATTAAAATTAGCAAAGCAAAAAACTTAAATTTTCTATAATCCTATCACATCATTTGTGATCACTGTAAAGAAATGTTGGCATATGCTTTTTAAATTCTTTAGTTTTGAAACAGCACCTTCCTGTAGCCCTGTTATCCTAGAACTTGCTATGTAAACCAAGCTGGCCTTGTTCTCATGGAAGTCCACCTATCTCTGCCTCCTGAGTGCTAGGATTTAAGGTGTGTGGCAACACACTCAATGGTGTATTTTTGAGACCTCTTTCAAGAGCTTATTCATACGTATTGTGCATAACTGGAGTTACATTGCACATCCTGTTCTGGACATCTTTTTTTCTGTGTGTATAAGGCAGGGTCTCACCACATAGCTCAGGCTGGAACTCATGATCCTCCTTCCTCAGCCCCCAGTACTGGTGCTGTGTGGCTGACTTTGTGGACCTCTTTTTTAATGACTACAAAGTATAACTTATTGAAGGTTTAGAAGAATTTATTTGTCCAACTCTATTGTTGATCATTTATAGTTTTCCAATTTTAACCAAAAAAGAAATGGGTATACTTTTTATAGCAGCTTTATTGAGATAAAATTAATTTATAGCTTATAAAATTCACCCATAGAAAGTGTGTAATTCAGTGGTCTTTAGGGTAGGCATAATTGTGAAACCATCATCACCTAATGTTGGGCCATTTTGTTTTTCCTAAAGGAAACCTATAGCCACTGAAGTTGTTCTGATCCCATCCCTCCTGGACCCACACCCTCCAATCTGCATTCTGTTTCTATGGATCTGTCCATTCTGAGCATACCAGAGAAGCAGAACCCTGCCCTGTGTGTGCTTTTGTGTTTGCCCGCTTTCAATTTCCATCAGATTTTGAGGCTCATCCATTCTGTGGCACTATCAGAGTTTATTGCTGACCATTCCACAGTATAGATTAACCAGAGGTTGTTTTGTTTTGTTTTGTTGAGACAGGGTCTCTAGCCCAGACTGACCTCAAACTCCTTATGTAGCTGAGGGTGATCTTAAACTTCTAATTCTCTTGCCTCCACCTCCTAAGCATTAGAATAGAAGAATGGGCCACCATGCCCAGTTTATATGGTGCCAGGGACTGAACCCAGGGCTTCGTGCACACTAAAAGAAGCACTCTATCAACTGAATTCCATCCCCAGCCTTAAATATATTTTGCTTGTTCATTAATCAGTAATGGATGTTTGGGCCTTTCCCAAGATGAATAATCTTACAGGTTAATCTTTGCGCACATCTAAATTAGTTCCTTTGGATTCATTCCTAGACTTGAAATGCTAGGTTTAGAGTATGCTAGGTTATGCATCGCTTTGTCAGACTTTTGAATAGCAAATACTCCTAAGCTTTGTCATCTGAGCACATTACCTCCTTTGTCATGTGAAGGGTCACTGCTGGCCATCCTTTGAACTACAACTGTTTGTTGTTCCTCCTGACCCCTAGAAATACTTGCAGTAGAAACCTTCTGAATCATCACCCTCAGGACTCTGCACTATTGAGGGGTCAGAGGTTCTGATGGATGATATGCTTAGAGGAAACAAATAGCATTTATGTGTATAAAGATACCATTTTCAACTAGAACTTCCTGTAGTCTGATGTTAATGCAAATCATCTGAGACTTGTAAGTGGCCAATAGACTGAACTGTCTCCGGGTTTTGAAGTGCATGTTGCCAGTACTGACTTCTCCAAGGTGGTTAGAAAAATTCTTATGTCAATGGAATTTTGACCCAAGACTTCACAGCACACTGAAAGCCAAGTATTATTAGGTTCACAATCTTACATGTTTACAAATGTGTTATAGACAAACTGATTTTCCCCTCGTTAGGAATTTGAAGATAAGTGAGTTTGTTGTCTGCATGCTGTGGTTTTTAATCTGACATAGCTGTTAAACTCTTAGGGGTCTTTTGGGTAAAATCTATTCACACTTTTTCTTTATTACATGAGAAGATCCTGTGGGGAAGGCAGCTGGTGGATAAACACCAAGCTTAAAGCCTCAGTCCCTGGAAGTCCTGGAGAATTGTTTACAAATAAAGTGGTCTCTGCAGCAACCAATGAATAGCAGATAAGAGAGCCGCCTCCTTGACAGCTGCTTCGAATCTTTCCCAAGCTTGAAAGATATTCCCGGACTAAGGGACTAGGGTGGCTTATTGCTCCCCGGCCCTTGCCTTTGACCTCCACTCTTCTTTACTGGTCTTTCTGGTCACAACAGCAAATCTGTTATCATACTCTGTTTCTACTAATAGGACAAATTTATCCACTGCTCCACTACACTCCAAGAGGCTCTCCAGGGTCCTCCATGGTGCCGATGGGCTTGCCTTGATCTTTGCTTCATTATGGAGACATTTCTAGAAGAAAGACTGGAAAGGGCTAGTAAGAGCTCTTCCCTTTGTGTGTCAGTCTCAAGAGGCACTTATCAAAGAATTTTTATTTGTTTGGTGGTGTGTATGTGTTAGAGTGCATGGTGTGTGGTGTGTGTGTATGGGTGCATGCACCTGTGTGGGAGCGTATGTATAAGCCAGGGGACAGCTTCAGGTATGGTTCTTTAGATAGCACCCATCTTATTTTTTTGAGACAGGTCTCTTACCTGACTGGAACTTGCAGAGTTGACTAGACCGGCTGGCCATTGAGCCCCAGGGATCTGCCTGTTTCTGCTACCCCAGCACTGAGATTATAAGCATGTGCCACCATGTGTGGCTTTTAAAAATGTGAGTTCTGGGGATCAAATTCAGGCAAGACAGGTACTTTACCAACAGTATCTCCCTAACCCTATAGCATCCAGATTTAAGCTACAAACTTCAAAGTAGATGCTGCATGTGTACATATGCACATGCATGCCCATTTGCGGGGGGGGGGGGGGTTTGAGACAGGGTCTTCCTATAGCCCCAGCTGTCCTGTAACATGCACGCCCATTTTAAGGATGAGAAAATTGAGGCACAGTTGTGCTAAAAGTGTAAAATTAAATTCTAATGAACTACAAACCTCTAGGGCTGAGGTTGTAGCTAAAGTGGTAGATTGCTTGCCTAGCAAGCATGAGGCTCTGGGTTCCAACCTTAGTGTTGCAAAAAGATAAATAAATAAATAAAATGAGTAAATAAATACAGATGTGTAATGAATGTACTTAGGAAATTTCTAAGGGTCAATGGAGGTGATTCTACTGCTGGACACTCACATCTGAGTTGGCAGCAGCACACTGTGGTGGCCGCCGCCCTGTACAGCAGTGTCACAATGCTATACTTTGCAAGGTGGGCTCACCACAGAAAATGCCTATAACCGAAGAACAGGGAGGGGGTCAATGATGAGGGATTTCAGCAGAGGCTGTTTACATTGAGTTCCACAGGATTCTTGGTTCTGGCTTTCTGGGAGACTCCAATATGAATCTGCACTATAAAGCACAGAAAATGGAACAGTGTAGGCACTTTGTGGAACACTTTAGTTAGCATGTTAAATAGGTAGCTTGTTGCATCCATACTGACATGAACTTCATGATAGTCATTTTTTGCTTGATCTATTTAAATAGGTGAGATACAGAAATGATAAGAGTTATTTTATTTAATAAAAAGTATATCTCTCTAGCCTGTCCAAGATTCCCTCTTAAGGAACCAGGGTGAATTTCAAGTTGTGAGTTAATGTATTTTTGTGTAACTCTCCATACCTGTGTGTTTGTAAGTATATGTGTGCCTTTCAGTCTTGACCCACACTCGATAACACTGTTCTGTACCTGTTTTGTTAATAGATGTACATATATACATATATATTAGAAATCATACCATCACTGTAAAAAACCTGTATCATTTACTGCCATATGCGTGCATTCTTCTGTGACAAGGATGTGTCAGGTCCACTTATCCAGTACCGGATTGATGGACAATTAGACTATTCCTAAACCAGCTACTACATAGCCACAGTGGGTGTCCTCATAGATTTATCTTTGTTAACACAGTATAGCTTCTATCAGCCCTTAGTTTTAAAAAGGGCAAGGACTGGGGCTCAGTGAGCAAGGCCTTACCGCAAATACACAAGGCCCTGAGTACCCTCCCCAGTACTGCAAACCAAATCAAACACAACAAACAAAACAAGGGTATAACTACTTGATATGGCTTTGCAAGGTCAGGGATGGCCTGTGTTCAGTCTTCTAACCGCTGCTTTAATTAGAGAGACGATAATTCTGGGGAACTGAAGGCCCAAATCCTAGAAAAGTCTGTAAGCCTTTTTTTAGTCATGTTTCCTTTAGGAGGTGCAGAAGTTAAAATAATTGATTACATACCTGTTCCTCCATATGATAAACCGAAACTGAGGTATGGAGACTGGGAGCCCGACTTCCCACCTGGTTATCGTTTGAAACAAACTGGTTCACTAGCCAGGGCCGGAAGCTGTGGTGTTGCTCCCTCACTCTGATACAGTGTTTAGTTTCCACCAATGGCGCTTTACTGATCATCAGACTGAGTTCTCCTGAACAAACATGTTGTCTCAAACATATTTCTCCTTCTACTTCATGTACTAAATATAATCAAATAATATAAAGACTACTTTTAGCTAATAAAAGATGGAAACTTCTTTTTCACTAAGAATTTGATGTCTAGGTAGAATTCAGTGCTGGAACTTGAGAGAAACGAATAGTTCTGTTTTGTTAAGCAGAATCATTAACGTCTCTCACTATAGGTATGCTTTCTATGATCCTTTTGGGGTAGTATAGGGCACTAGATTTTAGCTGCCATAGAAGTCCAGGCTGCTCAGGCACTTTCTATGCATCAGCTTCATATACTCTCAGCAATCTGTAAGGTGAGTACTGCTGTCATCCCCATCCTCCCATGGGAAACTGAGGCACAGGACAATGAAGTGACTCCCTCAAGGCCAACCTGGGAGATGTTAGAAAGCTAGAATTTGAACTCCTCATTGTAAAGCCTTGCCTAAAAAAGATGGCTTCCTTCTTTAGACTAGGTTTGGAGTTCTCTTCAACTCAAAGAAATGTAGTTAACTTGAGGAGACAGAGACTTTTCCCCTGTGGCTGTTTTGGATTGTCCACAACCATTGGCGGGGTGGGGGGGGAGGGGCTTGCTGTCTTGCATCTGAGCAGCCCTACCTTGTAACTGCCATAGCTCTCCAGGCCAGAGAGGAGTCAAGCTTACTGACAGGAATGGGGTGAAGGACTAAGAGCTTCCAACTGCTTTATTACCTTTCCTGGGACAGAAGTGACCACCAGAAGTGATACCTAATCATAGCTGTGTCCTCATTTGAAGCTGGCTTCTAATAAATAGATTTGTCACCAAGAGTCACTGAAAATGTGGGCAGAATTTCCCTTTAGCCCTTTTCGTAGATATGAGCCACCTCAGGCCTGCGATGTAAGAAGTGGAAATGGTCTGCTTAGGGAGGTACAGAGCCTAGGGCAGCACAGTCCTGATTTCTTCTTTTTGTCAAGGGGCTGCAGGTGAGTCTTTAGGTAAATCCCACATGTTAGGGCATGTAAAGCCTGTAAAGAAAGTTTGGATCAGAGGCATCTCAGAAATGCAGTTTTAATTTCAGTCTAGCCTGTGGACATCTGGTCACATGCATTTACTCCCTGAGGCTGTATAAGCTCCTTTCCTGCTGGGAAATCTCAGAAACCTTAAATAAAGGGAACTGACACTTGCTTACTGAGCAGCTACTGGGTGCCAAGAATAGTTAATACTCATAGCTCTTCAAAGAGGGATTGCTGGCCCCAGTTCACCTGCTGAGCTCACGCAAGGAAATTACCAAAGCCAGGGTTCCATGAAGGCCTTGTGATCTCCTACTTCTCCATGTGGTCACACCACGTGTTCTGTGGCCTCAAACATGCCAGATGCAGAAAACCGAGATGAAAGGGAGCCTTGATTGCTAGGTTCCTCTCCTGCCAGGGCAGGATATAACTGCGGGGATGTGAAGACAGCCTGTGATCAGTTGATACCAAACTTGTTCTTGGCAGAACTTTTGGGGACATGTGGGGGTAGAGTGGAGGAGGAGGAAATCAAGGGCTTAGGTGCAAGGGTCCTTCTGTAATCCCTAGTGTCCTCCTGTTTGAGCATGAGGACATCCTGGCCTTAAATATTTAGAGGCCTCTGAGATATGATGCTGGCCCTTGCTGTGCATACTGTGGCCACGCACACCTGACCCTAGTCTTCAGTCTTCCTGTGAAGCCGGCTGGAGGCCAGCTTATCAGCAAGGTCTCTGGACCTGATGTCTCTCATGGCCTGACAGGTAAATTTTCATATACTTTAGACTTTTTTTATTGCCTACCATTTACCAATGCTGTTAATATCTTAACTGAAAAAAGAACTGAATTTAATTAACTTCAAATTCATAACTTACTTATATAACTCTCTGTGTTCTCTTTCTCTCTCTGCCTCTCCCTCTGTCTCTTTCTATCTCCGTTGCTATGTTTCTTTGTAGAGAAGAAATTCAGGAATGGAATAAGATATGTGATGTTACATAAACTTTGTTTAATTCCAAATAGGTGTCAAAGGTGTCAAATAGGAATTAAAATGTTTTAGATGTTTTCATTAGCTCTTTCTTTGGGACAGGGTCTCATGCAGCCCAGACTGGCCTCAAGCTTGCTGTGTAGTCGCTAAGGATCTTCCTGTTTCCATCCCTGGAATGCTGGGATTGCAGGTACGCACCACTCTGTTTGAGTTTACGTGGTGCTGGAGATGGACCCAGGGCTTCACATATGGTAGGCAAATGTTCTTGTTACCTCTTGTGTACAGAAAAAAACATTAGGGGAAGGTTAATCTTACTTCTCGTATTTCTGAGTTTACGTGGTGCTGGAGATGGACCCAGGGCTTCACATATGGTAGGCAAGTGTTCTTGTTACCTCTTGTGTACAGAAAAAAACATTAGGGGAAGGCTAATCTTACTTTTCGTATTTTTACAAAACTTCTCTTTCCTGTTGGACCTGAAGGCATATACCTTTAATCCCAGCACTTGGGAGGCAGAGGTAGGTGGATCTCTGTAAATTAGAGCCCAGACTGGGCTACATAGTGAGACCCTGTCTCAAATACTGTATTATCTTTCTTTTCCTTTCATCCCTCCCTCCTACTCCTTCTATCCCCTCTCTTTCTCCTTGCCCCACCCCACCCACCATCTCACTTAATGTTGAAGGGAGCCAGTAATTTGCAACTCATGTCACAAAGCCTGCTTAAATCTGAGGGCTAGCTCCACAGTGAGCTCTGCTGTTCTCTTTGTCCCAGGGATCCTCATTTTGTCAGCGAGATGGCCTCCTGGAGCCGTCTGATTGAAACACAGACCAACCCTGCATGGCTCCTAGACCTTCATTATCCCTGCTCCTCTGGGACTGGCTCTGCTTCAATTCTCATTTATTAGAGGTGCCAGCTAGCCTTTGTCACTTGTTTTTCTCCTTGACGCTCTAGATTTCATGAAATAATTGTCATTGAACCAGGCTGGACCGTTGATGGAGAGGAATGTGCTTTCCTGAAATGAGTTACTTCAGGGATGGTTTTAATGGTAAAGCTGTTGAGGAAATTCTTGCTTGGTCTGTCATGGGGGGAGGGGCGAAGGAGAGTGGAGTTATGAAGAAGAACAAGGAATTTTGGTGCTGAGGACAGAACCCGAGGCCTCTCACATGCTAGGCAAGTGCCACATCCCCAGCTCCAAGGCTTCCTTCCTATCTTTGTGCTTCATTCAGTCTAAAAGACTGTCAATCAACAACTCATCATTACAGGCCTGATGCAGTGAGGTGCCCACTGCAGAGCTCCCATCCTCAGAGAGTGTTTGTTGTGGTAAGGAAGAGACACTAAGCCCTTAATTAAGCAAGCAAGCAGACACATCACACAAATATGAATTAGGAAGCAAGTAAGGAGGCTGCTCTTTGGTTCTAAAACACCACAGCACAGATACACTGGGTGGTAGGTAGTGCCTGGGGGCCGTGTGAATGGAAGAAGCCCAAGTCCTCTTTCTTGAGCTGTACCACAGTGGGGGGGAAGAGGTAGCGATGCCAGGGAGGGAAGCTTTCCAAGGAGCAGGAAGCACCCGGGCAAACACCTGAAAGATCATCAGGCCCTAGCTGTGTGAGGCAGGAGTCTAAGCTGTTCTGACAAACAGAGGTCACACTGTGGCATGCAGAATCAACATGTTTCCACCAAGGGAAGACCCACTGCAAAGGTCCTAAAGAAAGGCCACTAGGAAAGGGGATGCATGCTAACTGATTAGCACTGCAAACTTCAGACAACACATAATATGTGTGTTTTTAAAGCTTTTATTGAGATAAAACTTACCACTTATATTGGTCATTTTTCTCCTTGATGTGACCATAATACTTGACAAGAAGCTATTTAATCAGGGAAGGACTCATTTGGGCTCACAATTCAAAGGGATATCATCCATTATGGCAGGGAGGGCATGGAAGCAGGAAACATCGTTACCAGCTAAGGACCACACATTCAAACACATGAGCCTGTGGGAGATATTTCACATTCAAACCACACCACCACTGATTCATTTAAAATGTTATCCACTTAAAACAAACTGTTTAGTGGATTTTAGTATATGAATATAGGGACAGTCATCTCAATAATCTTATTTTAGATTAGAAGATATATTCAGTTAAAAAACTTGTCCTCAGGTAGTTGGACCAAACTCAAATGTTAAAATATCATATTAACGCCAGATATGGTAGCACACGCCTATAATCCCAGCATTCAACAGGGTGAGGTAGGAGAACCTGTTCTAGTGCTACACAGTGAGACCTATCTCAAAAATAAGACAAACAGAAATCATAGCAGTCAAAAGGACATTGTAGTAAAAGGAATTTAAAAGCACTGTTTCCACACAGATGGGCTACACTCCAGGCCAAATGTGAGCTCTGCATGTTGCTACAAACATCTCTTGTGGTCTTGCACTTGACTTGACTTTACATTTGTTCCATTAGGACTTGACATTTAGGGCATGCATGTCAAGAGGTACCATGAAGCCTAAGTTGGTTAAGCTAAGCACATTGGACACATGCTTAAGGGAAGCTGAAGTTCTATTTAAAAAATATATATTTTGTTTATTTATTTTTTTTTATTTTATGTGTATGAGTATATTGCCTGCATGTATGTGAGTGCACCCATGTTGTGCAATACCACAGAGGTCAGAAGAGGGCTTCGGATTCCCCTGGAACTAGAGTTAAGGATAGTTCATAGCCACCATGTGGGTGCTGGGAATCGAGCCTGGGTCTTGTGCAAGAGCAGTCAGTGCTCTTAATCACTGAGCCATCTCTCCAGCCCTGGGAAGCTGAAGTTCTTAAACGCAGCCCATGCCTCAGAGTAACTGAGAGAGCCAGCCTCTGCTAGGTGTTGTAAAATGGGCAGTAATGTTGAGGCAAAGGGCTGCCAATGATTTCTGGATAAAAAGTGACTGGTTGATGGACATAGTATCTCTGAAACCAAAGGCCCATACTTCCATGTCCACTGATTTATCTTGTGGTTAAAACAGGTCTGTTAATTTGTAAATAATGACCTGAACCACCAACACATTCAAGCTAATGCTTCTACATAGAAGCTGTAGCTATTTACCATAATATGGGGTGAAAGTCCAGTAATAGCAGTTGCCTTTTCTGTAATTTCTATAGAGCAGAGGGCATGAAGCCACATTTTCAGGATTTTGCAAAAAGAGATTGCTTTGTATTTTACCAACCAATGACTAGAAGTTTGGACTATTGACAGCAGTAGGCTGTATTATATCTAGAAGCAAACATCTACCCGTTGAGAGATGTGTAATGAAAATTATATCAGAAATAGAACCACTTAAAAATGAAATTTGAATTTGACCTGTAGGGGTTTAATCACAGTGGAGAAAAGTTGACTTACAGGGACAAATTGACCACTTGATTCCAAATGCTTTTGTCATCCCCCAGCTGTCCTGTGTTCTGGTATGACATATGGATATATCCCATTTTGTTTGTCATTTATCAGTTGGTGAACATTTAGGCTGTTTTCATTTGTTTTTCTTTTTCTTTTAATAATAATGCTCTGTGGATATTTTTTGTATAATTCTTTATGTAGATGAATGTTTTAATTCCTCGTAGTTGGATACGTAAGAGTGGAATTTCTGTGGTGGCTCTAAGTTTTTTTTACATGTGAGGCACTACCAAAATGTTTTCCAACGTGGTCATACCATTTTGCATTCACATCAGCAATGTGTAAATGTTCTAGTTTCTATCCATATCCTTGCCAACACTTACTAGCTGCACTTTCTTAGGGCCATTCCAATGCATCAACAGTGTCATCTTGGTCAGGTGTGGTGGCACAAGCCTTGAGCCCCATCATTTGGGAGGTAGAGGCAGGCAGAGCCATGTCAGTTCAAGGCCAGCCTGATCTACGTAGAGAGCTCCAGGCCAGCCAACCAGGGCTACATAGCAAGGTTCTTTCTTGAAAAAAGTAAAAATAAAAGTATC
Source organism: Nannospalax galili (assembly GCF_000622305.1). Taxonomy (NCBI): domain Eukaryota; kingdom Metazoa; phylum Chordata; class Mammalia; order Rodentia; family Spalacidae; genus Nannospalax; species Nannospalax galili. The sequence continues at coordinate 7,150,873 of NW_008331995.1, read as the reverse complement.
ATCTCAATGTGGTTTTCACTTGCATTTCTGTGATGACTAATGATGTTGAGCATGTTTTCATGTGTTTGTTAGTCATTTATGTATCTTGTTTAAAGAAATGTCTATTCAAATTCTTTGCCACTGCTTAAAATAAATTATTTTTCTTTATATCATTAAGATATAAGGGTTCCTTAGCAACATAATTTGTAAATATTCCTCTCAGTTGGTGTCCTCTGAAGCACAATATTTTTAAATTCTCATGAAGTCTTGTATACATTTCTCTTTAACTGATTGAACTTTTGATGTCTTACTCAAGGAACTGTCCCCTAACCCAGGGCCACAAACATTTCCTGCTCTGTTTTCTTCTATAAGTTTTCTATGTTTTGCTCTTATAGTTAAGTGGAAGATACACCATTTGTTGTTATTATTAATTTGTATGCCTTTGATACAAAGGAATCCAACCGTAATTTTCATGTGTCTATCCCAGTGTTCCAGCACGATTTATTGAAAGGACCTCTCTTCTTTTCCTGATTTAATTCTCTTGTCCACTTTGAACAAAAGCTAGTGAGCATAAAAGTTAGTTTGTTCCTGGATTCTTGGATGAATGTATTTTTAATTGACATTTTTCTGGTATGGTATAAAGCCTTTAAAAAGTCTAACTTTGGGTGCAGGTTGCTGTCAGGTGAATTCTGGATTGGAAGACTTCATTGTCCTTTGCCTACAAAATGAGTTTTTTAGGCAAAGGATCTTGTGTTATCAGCTGCTAATTTTCAGACCTTTAATATAGGGCTTCATCTTAAATGCCTTTGACAAGACAATATCTACTCTAAAGCTCTTTTCTCTTTCCTTCATTTTTACTATCTGTAATGGTTAGTATTAATTGTCAGCTTGACACAGTCTAAAATTACTGGGGGGGGGCAGATTGTCTAGATTAGTTTGGCCTGTGAGCATGTCTATGGAAGATTATTTTGCATTAATTGAGGTAGGAAGATGTACCCACTGTGGATGGGATATTTCCTAGGCAGGGGATCCTAAACTGTGTAAGAGTGGCAAAAGTGAGTTGAGTATGCATGAATTAATTAATTGTCCTCTGCTCTTGACTGTGGATGGAGCCTGACTAGTTGTTTCAAGTTTCTGCCTTCTTGACTTCTGAAAATGAAGGGCTTAACTTTGGAATTGTGAGTCAAAAAAACCCTTTCTCCCTTGAGTTGCTTAGATCAGCATATTTTATCACAGCAACAGGAAACAAAACCAAGACACTGTTAAAACATAACTTGGGTTGACGAGATGAGACTTATAGTCATGATGCAATGGGTATATTTGAAGTGACTAGAACACTGTATTAGCATCCCTGGACAGCCGCTTATTCCATTTTCATTACTGTTAACAAAATACAAGAGACAGTCTGTATTTACAAAGAAAAGATGTTTGTTTAGAAACTTTCATGGACTCTTATTTATCCATGTTCTTTTATTGGTTGTGTATTTGGTGTGGTATTCAAGGAATTGTTGCCTAACCCAAGGTCACAAAACTTTCAGGAGGTTCAAGTGTACGGGTCTGGCTTACACTTAGTTTTAGTGAGGGCCCTCTTGGTTGTATCCCATTATGGTAAGAACCTATATATGAAAAAGAGAGAACCTCTGAAAAGAAAGACAGGGGGCCAAAGTCCCACCATCCCTACTTAAGGCACACTCTCATATCTAAGAACCTCTCATTAGGGCCCACCTCCCAAAGGTCCCATCACCCCCCAATATGGCCATCTCACGAATCAAGCCTCTGCTATGCCAGCCTTTGAAGGGGCACACTTAAACCAAATCCATACCATCGCAGTCTTCCAAAACTTGGGCTCCAAACGCCCAACTGGATGTTTGTGCTGGGATTCCTACTAACACCAAAGCCCCTGGGGAGAAGACATGTCTTTGACACTTTTTTTTTTTAAACTTTAAAAAAAAAACTTTGAGAATTTCATACATGCATATAAGGTGTTTTGATCAAATCCATGCCCACTCTCTCCCCTCTAACACCTCCCATACCTCCCCATCACTTTTTCTGACAACTTTGTCTTTCTTTTTCTTTCTTTCTTTCTTTCTTTCTTTCTTTCTTTCTTTCTTTCTTTCTTTCTTTCTTTTTTAAATGGGGCTCTTTGCTACCCTAACATTACCCCTCTGAAAAGGTAACCCTAAAATATTTAAGGGATTAGATAAGCGCTCCCAAATATTTTTGTCATTTTTGGTCTTTGGAACAGAGCATGTTGCTAAGAGGCCCGAGGACATTTTGACTTTTAGCCAAGAAACCGGCTACTTTTCTTTGGGGTCTTTTTACACTAACTGCCTAACCAATTCCTACCTCCTATTCTTATCACACCATCCTCTGAAGAGTTTACCCAAATTGCTGATAGGGAATCAGGACGCAGACCTCTCTGGCTTCTTCCATGCTGAACAGGGACGCAGGGTGAGGCAATTTGTGTA
>NW_008331995.1:7129231-7148060 GCF_000622305.1 Nannospalax galili | reverse complement strand
TTGAAGTCTTACATCTGAGCAGCACTTTCTGATTAGGAACAAAATCATCAATAAATAATAACTGTCTAAATAACGTTTTATATGGAGTTAAGCCTAATGTCTGGGAAGTGTAATCCCTTGAACTCTTTTTTTAAGTTTTTTTAAATATTTTATTTATTACTTTTATTTTATATGTATGCGTGTATTGCCTGTGTGTAGGTAAGTGCACCCGTGTTGTACAATGCCCGTGGAAGACAGAAGAGGCTGTCAGATCCCCAGGACTGAAGTTACAGATAGTTGTTAGCTGCCATGTGGGTGCTGGGATTTGAACCCGGGTCTTCTGCAAGAACAAGTGTTCTTAACCGCTGAGCCATCGCTCTAACCCCAATCCCTTGAACTCTTAAAGAAGTATACTGATGACTTTACTCTTTGGTTATACTTTGAGAGGAAACAGTGTATTATTCCTGTGGATTCATCCATGCTCTGTGTTTGTTCCCCAGCTTTCTAGTGCTCCTACCTCAACCTGGCTTTCCTGAGATATACCCCCATTGCCTGGCAAATCTCTTCTCCTCCTCCTTTTTCTTCCAACAAGGTTGGGTTGATTTTGTAGAAACCCCCTGATCACATCAATTTAGACCCCCAAATCTCATCACCTATGAGATCAAACACAGATTTACTCTGCTAATATTAGAAAAATCTTTTATCTATGCTGTCCATTTGCTTTTCAAGCCTTGAATCTAACTTCTGTATATGATTTGTTTTTTGGGGTTTGACACAGGCTCTCCTGTAGCACAGACCTGCCTTAAACTCCTGATCCTCCTGCCTCTGCCTCCCAGGTGCTGGGATTACAGGTGTACAGCACCATGCCTAGATGAGATGAGTATGCTAATGAAATCAAGCAGCTCAGCACTCTCTGAATATTCTTTGTTCTTGTTTGAAGCTCTGTTTACCCTTTAGTGTCTCCATGTAACATTCCATTCTGTCTCTTTCCTTTCTCCTTATGCAAGTCCCGCCTTCTTTTTAAGTCTGAATAAATCCACTTAAATCCACTTACTCCCGTGTACTACAGGGTGAGGTTCTGATTTCCAGTCCTAAACCTTAATGACTTAGTTCCAAAGTAGAGATAGAAAACTGGTAAACGTTGGGACAATTCCAGCTTACAGATGTTTTCTTTTGTCCACATCGTGTTTTAAATTATTGCATGTGCATGTGTGTGTGCATGTTATGTGTGTGCATGTTGTGTGTGTGTGTAGGTGTAGGTGTGTGAGCTCACACACGCCATGGTGTATATGTGGAAGTTAGAAAACAATCTGAGAAAGTTGGTTCTCTTTTTCCACCATGTGGGACCCAGGAATCAAACTCACGTAATCAGGTTTGGGAACAAGTTCTTTGAAAAGCTAAGCCATCTCACTGACCCTCAAATGATTTTTAAAATAGTTTGCTACTGTTTGATATTAATAACCAAACAAAAGAAAACAAAATGCAAATTTCCAACCAACTTGAGAAAGGTTGAAGCAGGCTCTGTATCTCCACAGGACAAGTACATGTGATTGATCTACTGAATAGTCCCATCTCACGTGTGTGTGTGTGTGTGTGTGTGTGTGTGTGTGTGTGTGTGTGTTTACCCCTCAACTCCCACCTCCTTTCCTCCTTTCCTCCTGTATATTCCTCGTCCAGCCACTACGGTAATCTGCCCTACAGTAATCCCGTGACACCTTATAGCCGACTTTGTTGTCTTGAACTGCTGTCATTTTCCCGTTGCTCTTGCTCCTGTGTGTGTCTTCGATAAGGACTAAGATCCAAATGCTCTTTCCACTGTTCCTCCCAGGAGAGCCCATGTTTGGAAGGAACTACATGAATGCATGGAGATGATTTTTAACCTCCTACTCCTTGCTCAAAAAGTTTTGATAGAACAATTTTTAAAGACCTGTTCTATAAGGAAGGAGAGCAGATATGCCTATAAAAAACAGGGCCAAGGAAATGAAGAGCGGGTCATAAATATGGCTGGCATGATTTTCTGCATGAAGAGAAAAGAAAAGTTGGCATAAAGTTTCCTTGAAAGTAATCCCGCTCTATAAGCTAACTCAACAGAAACCTCACTGAGCAGTGCTCCTGTCTAATTATGTGTTGTTTATAACTGGCTTTTTTTTTAATTAATTGTACAAAATGATGCATTTCATTGTGACATTTTCATTCAGGCTTTTATTTTGAAATAAATATCATTTTCTCTCAAATAAAGTAATTCAGGGCCTCTGATAAGGTCATGATAATGGAAAGTAAGTCTCCCATATTATTTCTGTTAGTCTTAAAAATAGCTATATGGGTCCATGGCTGGTTGACATTTCTTGCTTTTTATTTTTAGGAGTTGGCAAAGAGATTCATCATTCTTTTTCCACCAGTGGTTCCCAGGTTTTCTATGTCTTCTCCTCCTCATCAAGTTTCCCAGCATGAAACATGAAGAAATAGCCCATTTGGTGACCCTTTTCAATATGGGACATGTTTCCCAGCCTTTTGGCCTGCACAGGAGGGGAGGCAGTTTTACAGTCGATGCTAAGCTTTCCATTAGTCAAAGAAGAATGCATGTTTCCATTCTATCATGGACTCGCTACATCTTCTTAGGCTAAAGCTTCTAGGAGGAAGCCTCTTTGGGAGTCTAAGTTGTTTTAATTATTATTACCCTCAATATAAAGACTTCATAATGCAAAATGCAGTGTTGGACTGAAGAGAAGAGGCAGCCCTTAGGACTTATTCTAAAATGCATCAAGTTGAGTGTAGTAGGAGATACCTGTAATCCCCGTGCTTGGAGGCTGAAGCAGGAGGATGGAGAATTCCAGGCCAACTTGAACTATACAGGGAGACTCTGTCTCAAAAAAAAAAAAAAAAATCAGGGCCTGAGACTTGCTTCAATAGGCAGTGTTTTCCAAGCATGTCAAGGGCCCTGGGTTTGATTTCTAGCACTGCAAACAACAAGGAAAAAAAAAAAAAGAAAGAAACAAAACAAAAGAGAAACCCCTGAAGCTCTGATAAAGGTCTCAGAATGCATAGGGACTTTTCTCAGATAAAAGACCTCACTATCACTTTCATACTGACATGGATTGAGAACATGTGGTCTCCTTTTTGACCCATAGACTTCCTAAGCATGCTTGCCTAGTGACTCAGAGTCCTTCCTGAAGCCCTTTACTGTATCTAGTCCACCACTCTTATTTTTATTGAAGTCTACTATCTTTTCTAAACTAAAAAAATATTCTGAATGCACTTTTGCATGTCTTCTATCAAAGACATCTGATACACCCAGCTTATAAAGTTGACTGACCCTAGAATACTCAAGCCAATAAAAGCACAATGTGTTCATTTCTACCAGCCTGCCCAGGGCTCTGCTTTCTATCTGCATGTTAGAGGCCAGAGCTAGTGTAAGGCAGGTGCTATGTATCTAATAACACCAAACTGAGACCCTCTAAGGGCTATTTATCTGGATTAAGAGAACCAGAAAGGAATCATTTCACAATGGAACACACTGTTATTTAGGGTCCCTGGGGGAATCATCTGAGGTCATCTCAGGCAGTGGCTCCATATTCTGACAGTTCCTGGACAAAGAATATCCCTCTTGCCCTTCATTATATGTCAGGAAATATTGTTGAGAGGTTTTCATGCAGGGTGTGTAAGCACGTGCCTGCAATCAATCCCAGCACTTGGGAGGCTAAGGCGGGAAGCTTCCAGGTTCACAACCAGCCTGGGATACACAGCACACTCATATCTTGACACAAACAAACAGATATGCAAATAAATAAAAGTTTGGACTCCTATGTTCCCCAGTGGAGACATTCTATAATAAGTAAGCCTCCAGGAAAAAAAAAATCTCCACCGTGTGGCATGTTTATGTGAATCTTACTTTCTCAAGAAAGTTCTTCCAGCAGTGACATCAATCTCTCTCTCTCTTTCTCTGTCTCTCTCTCTCTCTGTCTCTGTCTCTCTCTCTCTCTCTCTCATTACTTCTCTCCCCCATCCTTCTTTCCTCCCTCCCTCCCTCCCTCCATCCCTCCTCCCTCCCTCTCTTCCTTCCTTTCTTCTCTCCCTCTTTCTTTCTCCTCCTTCTCCCTACTTGTCATCTTCCCAGGACTGTACCTGTGGGAGTGTTTTGATCATTAAGTGCAGAGCAGACACACTCCAAATGCCTCCAGGGCCATGACCTATAATTCCCAGTTTACCCAGTTTGAGATATTCTTAGTTAGGGCCACAGGAAGCCTTTCAGCAATGATGCTTGGAGTATTTATTTTTTATTTATTGTTTGTTTGTTTGTTTGTCTGTCTGTCTGTAGTGTTGTGGATTGAATGCAGGGCCTTGCAAATGCAAGGCAAATGTTTTACCACTGAGCCACACCTCCAGTCTGTTTCAAAAATTTTTTAAATGTCAAGCCAAGGCTGGGCATGGTGGCACATGCATTTAATCACAGCACTTGGGAAGCAGAGGTAGATGGATCTCTGTGAGTTTGAGGCCGAGAAGAAAGATGTCTTACTACACCAGGTTCCACACATATCCCATTGGCCACCACCTGAGAAGGCAAATGGAAATCTAAGAACACTGACCTTGGGCACCTCGGAAGAGAAACCTGCATCAAAAGCAGAGGAATGTGTGCTTGGTGACTTCTGACACCTAGATAGCATGTCTATTTTTCCTCCAACCAGAGATTCAGCTTTTCAAAGAATGTGCTTCATTTATTCAATTCTTTGTGGCATTTCCCTGATTTTAGGGAAGAAGTTTGCATTGAAAAATCTATATCAATCTATATCAATATATTTGGAGTTGATGTCAAAGTGGTCTTTCAAACTCTGACAGTAGAGTTTGAAGCCTAAATCTGAGAAGAATTGACTTGGTGGAATGGATTCTTAGCTTCCAGTTCGATAGACACTTGCAACTCACCCCTATGAAGTCTAAGAATGGGAGGGGGTAAACCTGTGTACTTACTGTGAGTTTGTAGTGTAGGAGACAGAGCCTTATCTCAACAGTTGGTCATCTCTCACTCTTATTAATGATTTATTCCCAGAGAGAAGGGTTGAAGCTTTTCTTTCAACCTTTACCCTTTATGGGCATGTCCTTTGTCTTGTGCATAGAAGCAGAAGGCCTGGAATCATGAGAATCACCCCAACTCCCAGTTTGGAAGTTAGATCCCAAATTGCTCTTGTTTCTTTAAAACAAGACACATGGAGGGAATTACCAAAAACATAACTTCCCAACCAAAGGAAAGCCCCTCTCCTGTACTTGACAATGCAATCATCAGTCTTGATAAATCTTTCAGTCCAGTGGAGCTCTACTCCCAGATCAGTCATACAATGTCCTCTCCTCTTGACCCATGGCAAGTCTCTATGAGACATCCTGTTGAAATTGGGCTGGTCATTAGGAATAGAACAATTGTGCCAAAAGTGTCTTAGGTAGAATCTTTTTGCAAGGAATAACACCATTCAAAATGAAAAGCCGAACCAAACATTTGGTATTGCCATAGGAGCTCAGTCAGGAGTAGGCTCTAGGAAGAAATATGCATCTTGGCCAAACCCCTACTTCCTTGTGAATGTAAATATGATTTCCATAATGGTCTGCATAGTGGTGCCTTCTTGATGGAATTGCAAGAAGCTGCCTTGGCTGAGCCCCAAAATCATATTTGCTACTATAAATAATAAACTTGTTTTCTGCAAACGTAGCCTCTGTGGGGAATACTGATCAGAAATATTCCCATTATCTCAGAGTCTTTAATGTGTTTTGCAGCTGGGTATCTTGGGGGCATCTTTCAACAAACCTCTGAACTAGATTTTCTGATTCTGTCCCACAGAGAACTGTGCTATATGGCTATTAATTTGAAGCATGTGCCACAATGCAGCATTTGGTAGAAACTGTAATTGAAACATGGTCCTTGACACTGAGGGGACTGTGGAGAAAGGGATTTGCTTTGGTGGCTCCTCATGCATCATTTAAAACCTACTGCTGCTACATCCAAGTCTAGCTTAGACCTCAATAACACACACCTTTCATCAACAGCCATTTCATCTGGCCAGCCTACTGCTGCTACATCCAAGTCTAGCTAGACCTCAATAACACACACCTTTCATCAACAGCCATTTCATCTGGCCAATAGAATAGTATGCCAGCCGGTTCTACCAATCTTTCCTATTTGTCTACCTTTACTTGTCTATAAGTTGGATTACTTTGATTAATAAGAATCTTGTGAAATAGGAGCTAGCTACGGGATTCTGCTGATTATCCAACAGGATAGAATTAAATTGGGCCATTTAATTGAAGACATTTGAAATTAAGGGAAATTGGCAAAGTTCAGTTATTAATTTAACACTCATTAGGTAATAAACTGGGCTAATAAGGCAATACCAACTGTTGGGATCCTTCTGGAACCTACCTTAAAAGAAATGATACAGCCAGTGACCTCTACATAAGTGGGTTTTTCTAAATCATTTGGAGGAGTCTTAAGAACATTTCTTTTAAATCTTATTTACATTCTGAGTTGAACCAAATCAAGTTACCCCTGCATGCTTCTCCAACTGAGCCTGCTGGTTGTACCCAGATTTATTTCCCCACTTCCCTTATAAAAACAGAACTGGCATGTGGCTCCCCACAATAACAACTCCATTTTCCAACCTCTCTTGCAGTTGGTTGTGGCCACGTGACTAACTTCTGGCCAGTAGGCTGAGATGTGTATAATTCATGTCTGGGTTTTATCCTTGAAGGGATTGGGTGGCTGCGAATCTCCTTTCCAGTGTGGGCATATTTATGTGCTGGTGGGAGAAAGAACAGCTGTCTGCAATGAAAAGATGGAAGGTGAATGCTAAGGACACAGTGAAAACTGCCTAATGGTTATAAAACTCCCTTAGCCTGTGAAGGCCGACCTGTGTAACTTGCATGAGGAAAACGTCAGCTTACCTCGGGTCCAGGCTGTTGCATCTTAGAGTGTATTGTTAAAGCATTCAAATCTGATTACTTATGGTTTTTTCCAGTTTTAATGTGTGTGGACATGCATGCCACAGCATTCATGCGGAGATCAGAGGACAACTTTATGGAGTCTGTTTCTCCTTCCATCTTTACCTATGAGCCAGGGATTGAACTTAGATGGCCAGGCTTGTATAGCAAGTGTCTTTACCCATGGAGCCATCTCTCCAGCCTCATAATTCCGCAGGTTTTGAAACTCAGACTAAACAATCCGTAGATCTCTGTGGTAATGACCAAGGTCAATACTTTCAGCATCGAACAGATTGCTGAACTCAAACAGGCTGACGCAACAGAATATGTTCTTACTGCTCCACACAGCGTGCTCCAGGTGGAGCAGGCCTTCTGTTGGTAGATTCACTGAGGACTGGGCTTCTTTCCCTTTGTTTTCAGCCATCCTTGGTATCAGCTTCTTTGCCGTCTTTGTAGAGAATATAGCAGTTCTGGCTCTGCATCACATTCAAAGAGTTTTGTGGTTGCCTCTTAGGAGAGCAGAAAATTGCCAAAATTTTCTCCCTTCACCAGTAATGCCCGACTGACTCGTTTCAGTGACCAGTATTCTCATTCCTGACAGTTACTGGGAAGGGAGTAAATCACTCGTGGAGCAAGCAAACTTGCCTCTGGGGTTTCAATAGGGACCATATCTTAGGCTGCAGGAGGAAGGAGTAAAGAAATAAACATGGCTGGATGCAATAATTGAGATGAAAAATGGAAAGGTCACCAACAGTGTCTGCTACACAAGAAAGAGCTATAAAAAGGTCTGAAAAACCATGAATAAAAAGGTATATGTTGTGGCTTTGCTTCTAAGTAGTAAGAAAGGAAGTAGTATATGGGGTACGAACAAAACACAACTACCCGTGATTGACAATTGGAGTTCACTATACTTTTCTCCTTCCTTTGCATGTGTTTGAAATTATCTGTAATTTTTAACAATTTTAAATAGGAAATAATTCAATGAAAGCAACAGAAGAAAAAGTACATAGAGAACTTTGGTCTGTTCCATGTTAGTGATATTAGATGATGTGCACCGAGCACTGGCTCCGCATCTGAAACTCTGCCCTCTGCTCACAATGGCTTAGGCCAACAGAATTTCTTCTGGTGTGACTGGAGCTTGCAGGGGTAGATTCAGGACCAGGGCAGTGTTTTCCTTCACACTGACTAGTTCCGTCGGGTACTAACAGGTTTGGTCTGGCTTGCTTCTTCAGTGTCAGAGAGGAACCAACACTTTCCTTATAGAATTTGCAGCAGAAATTCCTGGGCTGGGATTCTATCTGCCCACACCTATAGCAGCCACGGTCAGGACTACGAGGCGTTTTTATGATTTTATGAATCATATTCCACCTCTGGACCTGGGAATGGAGACTAGGATCGAGAAAGTCTGCACCCTGTTTGTGGCCGTCTTGTTTATTCCTCATAAAAACTCTAGGTGTAATCTTTTTCATTTTAATTTAATTTTTTTCTTTGTAATTTTGGAGAGAGAGAGAGAGAGAGAGAGAGAGAGAGAGAGAGAATACATGTTTGCTTGTATGTAGGCACTCCTGTGTGGAAGAGTGTGAGTGTAAGTGGAACCTCTAGCTTGCCGTGAGGAATCATTCTTAATTGTTCATTGAGGCAAGGTCTCTCGGTCAAATCCAGAGCTCGCTGATATGGCCACTCTCAGCATGCAGCTATACAACATGCTCTGGGACTCTCCTGTCTAGGCAGGGCCCCATGCCCACCTGGGTTTTGGAGATACAAACTTCAGTACTCACACTTGCACTATAAGGGCTTTAACCAATGAACCATCACCCCAGTTTCCCTAGTGATATTCTTTTATTGATCCATTTTATGGGATTAAAAAAAAAAAAAAAACACCAAGGCTTGATGAGGGCATGTGTCTTACCAATGGTCACATGGATAATAACCATAGTGCTAGAACTGGATCACAGGAAGTTAGAATTCAAGAACCATATGCTTCAGTCTATACTGAGATGGCTTTGCTGAGGCCTGGTCTCTGTTAACTGAATTCCCATAACCGACTCATAGATAGTGACATCAGCTATTGAAGACCATGGGACACAGTGGTGAGAGCATGGATTTTGGAGTCCAGGGAACCTGGTTCCCAAAGCACATCATCCAGGTACTGGCTATCTCAATAAGTCACCAGTAAAGTAGTCCTAGCTTCCTCCCAGAGATGGAAGATTTGAGCGCAGGGAACCAAAGTCCAGTTGTCTGATTTACAGGGCTGTGGCAGGCCTGGGGTCCCACAGCCCATGCTCTCCAATCTTACCGGCATCTCAGCAATGTACTGGGGACCTCACAGAGTGAGATGGAGACACACGAGCAAGGCCCAGGTCCCTCGCTTCCACTTTGCTCAAAGAAGTGGAGGACTTTTAAAGAATGGAATTCTGCATGAGATCTTGCTGTTTTATGAGTCCTCTGGTTTCTATTCAATTTCATGTTACAGAGATGCAAACACATTTTTTAAAAGGCAAAATAGTATGGTGACCAACTGTGTCTAGTACCTAGCTTCAACATTAACTTGTGATCAAACTAGCTACATAGTTACCTTTATTTCTCCTCTTAACTTTGAATCAAATCTCAGATATCATATCAATGTTAAGTACTTCAGTGTCTCTTATTTCCAAAAAATAAGAGCTCTTTCTATGAGGATAACCTCACATTTTTAAATATTTTTGTTTATTATTTTACTTTATGTGTATGAGTATATTGCCTGCATGTATGTAAGTACACTTGTGTTGTGCAATGCCCATGGAAGTCAGAAGAGAGCATCAGATACCCTTGTACTGGAGTTACAGATGATGTTATTTACCATGTGGGTGTTGGGAATCGAACCTGGGTCCTCTGCAAGAGCACCCAATGTTCTTTGCCGCTGACCTGTCTTTCCAGCCCCAATCTCACATCTTTAAAGATGGAAGAATAATCCAGTCAATGTTAAACCTTAATGTTTCAAATATTTTTAAATTAAAAAATATTTTTATTTATTTTTATTTCATGTATATAGGTGTATCGTGCTGTGCAATGCCCACAGAGGCCAGAAGAGTACAACATAACCCCCGGGACTAGAGTTATGGACAGTTCTGAGCTACCATGTGGATGCTGGGAACCAAACCCAGGTCCTCTGTAAGAGCAATCAGGCTCTTAACCGCTGAGTCACCTCTCCAGCCCCATCAAATAGTCACATATTATGAGAATGACATGCTGCCTACCAGGCTAAGGAGGCAAAGTATTCACATATATTCAAACAATATGCAGAAGATATATAATAAATATATAACAAATTCACATTTTTTCATGCATATTATTTTAGGTCCAAATAGTGTTGACCTATTGGGTTTAGTTGGTATGTCTGTAAAAATCTGTCATTTTTTTAGCTCAAGTCTTTATTCTGATGAATATTTCTTTCTCAACGATCATATTTCCTTTTTGCCTCTTTTTTATACTAAATAAAACATATTTGGACCTTTTATTTCTCCCACCAATAAAGACATTATTGACCATAATATAAAATAAAATTTACTATTAGATACAACAAAAAACATTTAAAAAATTTCTGGTACATCTGTCTAAATTTTCTGTTGATTTTGTAGCTCACTCATACTTTTTTCTATCTTATCATCCAAACTAGTATTAAATCCATGGATTGGTTCATTAATTTTATAATTGTGTTTTACAGTTCTCAAATTTCTATTTTGATTTTGTTAATGGGGCTTTTTGCTACTCTAACATTTCCACCTCTAAAGAGGTAACCCTAAAATCTTTTAGGATTAGATAAGAGCTCCCAAATACTTTAGACATTTTTGGCCTTTGCAAGAGAGTATGCTGCTAAGAGGACCAAGGACATTTTGACTTTTAGCCAAGAAACTGGCTACTTTTCTTTGGGATCTTTTTACCTTAACTGCCTAGCCAATTCCTACCTCCTATTCTTATCACACCATCCTCTGAAGAGGTTACCCAAATTGCCAATAGGGAATTGCAATGCAGACCGCTCTAGTTTCTTCCATGCTGAACAGGGACACAGGGTGAGGCAATTGGAGTACCCCCTTCAGTGGGTCTATCTAAAAGGCTCCCAAATTGCATAACTCTTATCTGTAGGGGGAAAAGAAAGTCCTTGATTGGTGCCTAGGAGATGTGAAGGAGAGGCAAGAGTAGTTAGCATTACAAGCTCTAGACAGAGAACCAGAAAAAAAGTCAGAACAGGGCAAATTCAAATGTTCATATGAGAGTCCATTGGAATTTCTTGACGAGAGCTTCCAAAAGCATCCCTCTATTGGGTTCCTCCTCATTTTTCTTTTGTCTTCCAAGGCTGGACTCTAGAATGATGGATTCAGGATTTGCTTTCAGGTATTTTGATAGCTGTTAAAGTGACTAGAATCAGTGTCAGTTCCCTCTCAAAGGCTTCTAGATGGCGGGAGAAAACAAATTTAGCCATCATTTTAGAATAATAGCGGGTTGTTTCCCTTAGCTACAGGTGGGCATTACAGTATTTCAGACCAAGATTTGAAGTCTTACATCTGAGTAGCACTTTCTGGTTAGGGACAAAATCATCAATGAGAAATAATTGTCTAAATAATATTTTGTATGGACTTAAGTCTAATGTCTGGGAAATGTAATCGCTTGAACTCTTAAAGAACTATACTGATAACTTTAATCTTTGATTATACTTTCCTTTTTGGTGTTTAAGACCATACATTTGGCCCAAATAAACCAATTTTAAAAAACCTCTTTTTAATCTAGAAGTTTCTCCTCCATTTCTTTTGTTTTTCCAACTACAGTTTAGATAGTTCTTTAACATCTAAATTGGGTTATTTGATCTGAAGAATTTCTCACTGTCTGAATTTAGCTAATTTCATCCTCATGGTGTAAATTCCTATGCTCTTCTGTTTGTTGGTCTTTGATAAGTGGATCCAAGGATTTTCCCAGATTCAAATTCAATTTTGGGGAGGTTTTTTAGACTAATTTCTGGATGGTGTGTTGTTTCCTCATGGTATGGAATGGTCACTCTGTGGCATTGGCAATTGTGGATGGGTCCATTACTTCATTCAGGGTTGACAAATAGTGACATTCTGACTTTAATTTTATCATTCCTGCTTCCTGTACACAAGAAACACTTGTGTAAGGTTTCTCTATAGTTAAATTTTTTTATTCATTTATTTATTTTTATGTGTATAACTGTTTTGCCTCCACATATGTAATACCCACGGAGGCCAGAAGAGGGCATTGGATCCCCTGGAACTGGAGTTATTGATGGCTGTTAGCCACCATATGGGTACTAAGAACCAATGCCTTATCAACTCTGCAAGCTCAGCCAGTGCTCTTAATCACTGAGCCATCGCTCCTGCCCCAGGTATCTCTATATTTAAAACACCTGCAACCTTACTTGCTAGTCTCAGTTTCATGGTGTGTGTGTGTGTGTGTGTGTGTGTGTGTGTGTGTGTACGTGCACATCTGGAGGCCAGAAGACAATCTAAATGTCACCCTCGGGTGTCATCTATCTTGTTTTTTGAAACAGGGTCTCTCATTGGCCTGGAACTCACCAAATATGCTATGGTGGCTGGCCAGTGACTCCAGGAATTTGTCTGTCTTTATCTCCCCAGTTCTGGGATTACAAGCACATAGCAACACACCAGCTTTTTTTTCCCCCACATTGGTTCTAGGAATAGAATACAGGTCCTCATTCTTGCAAGGCCAGCACTTTACTGACAGAGCCATACCCCTAATCCCTCAGGGTTTTCTTTTATACAAAAGAAAACCCTTAGGTGGGCACAGTGGCACACACCTTTAACCCCAGCACTCAGGAGGCAGAGGCAGGAGGATATCAGTGAGACAGAGGTCAGTCTGGTCTACATAGCAAGTTTCAGGCCAACTGAGGTAACAGGAAGATGCTGTCTCAAGAAAGGAAGGAAGATGGGGCTGGAGAGATGGCTCAGCGGTTAAGAGCACTGACTGCTCTTGCAGAGGACCCAGGTTCGATTCCCAGCACCCACATGGTGGCTACAAACCGTCCTTAACTCCAGTTCCAGGGGAATCTGAAGCCCTCTTCTGACCTCCACAGCATTGCACTACATGGGTGCACTCACATACGTGCAGGCAGTACACTCATACACATTACATACACATAAAATAAAAATAATAAATAAAATATTTTTTAAAAAAAGAAAGGAAGGAAGGAAAAGGGGAGGGAAAAGGGAAAGGGAAAGAGAAAGGAAGAAAGAAAACCTTTTTTCCAACTCTTACTAGCCTTACTGTCGTTCTCAGGTGACAGTTTACTTTCGGGCTCTTAGACGTTCTTTGTGGAAGTGCACTAACAGTGTTATGTTGCCCCTACATTCCATTTGCAAGCCAGTAGACTTTTGAGATGTTCTCTGAATGGTCAGCAAATACTTCCATTCCATAGTGGGAGAACTTCCTAGCCACTATGCCCTGTCTATTTCCAACAAAATAGTTATTGATGGGCAAAAGAGATGACCAATATAACTTTAAAATTATGATGAGCAGAACTAAGCACAGTGGTTTGTGCCTATAATCCTAGCACTTGGGACTGTAAAGCAGAAGGATCATGAATTTGCATCCAGCTTGAGCTACACAGTGAGTCCATGGCTCGAAAAAAATTTACCATAAGATACAGTTGTAGAGAAAATCAACTAATCATTGATTCATAAAGTCAGCCTGGTTTGCTCCTGTAACCTCAGGGCTAAAATCAGCAGTTGCCCAATAAATACTTTTGAATGAGTAAAATCAATTTTTACATTTCCAAATAAATCAAGGTGAGGCTTTGCGTGTTTGCTGTTTGCCTCCTCTTGCTTCCAGTGGAATGGTCCAGCAGCCTACTTCCCTGGGGAGTAAGTGATTGGTGAGTTTCTGCAATACCCAGAAATGGTTCTCCTCTAGTAGAAAGTCTTCCAAAGCTCAGCTCATAAGGAAAGACAGTCACTCATTTCTCTGTGAAGAGAGAGCACTCCTTGGACACATTTTCTTATCCTTCCAAGATCATGCTTTGTTCATGAGCCGGTAATTGAATTAAGCATCCTTAGAATCATAATCACTAAATTCATTAGGAGATTTCTGTTCAGATAAATTATAAGTATTTTGTGAAAGAGCCGAGTGTGGGGTTAGATGGTTACTTTTGTGTTGCCGTGACCAAAAACAACTTTATGATATAAAAAGTTGACTTTGGCTTATGCTTCCCGAGGGATCAGAGTCTGTCGTGGCCAGCGGCAGGCATGGCAGCAGGAGTCGAAAGCTGAGCACTCACATCTTCAATCACAAACATGAAGCGCAGAGAAGGACCTGCAGGGAGGTGGGGCAAGGCTGTGAGCTCTCAGAGTCCACCCCCAGCGACACACTTCCTCCAACAAGGCTACACCGAAAGAGTCTACGACCTGCCAAACAGCACCACCAACTGGGGACCAAATGTTCAAATACTTAAAGCTATGCGGAACATTTCTCATTCAAACCTCCACAGATACCCTCTAGTTCAAATCCCAACCTTGCCTCTTTCGGGGTCTGTCATTTCAGGCCATCACTCAACTTAAACAGGGCTATAGCTTCCTTATCTATGAGCCAAAAGAAGATTAACCTGAAAAATTCATTATAAGGATAACAAAACTATAGTGTATAATGCACTTTGGTTATGTCACACAATGCTCATTAAATAAAGCCATTTGAAGTGCTGGGGCTCAGCTGGTAGGAGCACTGCAGCTCTAGCAGTGGACCGTGGTTTGGTTCCCAGCACCCACACGGTGGCTAACAATCATTTATGACTCCAGTTCCAGGGGACTGAATGCCCTCCTCTGCCCTCCACGGGCATTGCACACTAGTGTACTTGTGGTGCACTTGTTTATATGCAGGCAAAAACTCTTATACTTTATAAAAATAAAGAAATAAACCATTTCGATAGTGAACTTTAAATGGTAATATTTGTCATTCTTTAGATTCCTTCCTCATCCCAGAGGATACCTGTGTTCAAAATGACCAGACATGTGAGAAAAGCCTTAAAATGTATCCTACAAGGTCAGGTCCTTGTTGAAGCTCTCTGAAAAACAGCCCTAGTCCAAGACTTCTAAGTTAGACTATAATTTCATTTATATGTTCTAGGGAAGGTAAAACTTAATGGTGAAATAAATTTAGTTGCTCTGGGGTTGAAAAGGTAGATGGAGTAGAGAAGAGCCCATGGAAGCTTTTCGACCTGGTGATCTTATTCTAGAACTGGATACAGGTGTAGGTAACCTAGGTGTCAGTACTTACCAAAATCTACCGAAGCAAATTATGCTTTGTCACAAAATAAAAATGTGGATACTGACGGTTAGTTGGGAAGTCCAGTCCCAGGAGAACAGGAGTGAAGGTGACTAAAAGTGAGCAGAGACGGCAAGATGGCAAACACAGGGAGGTGTGTTATGTACAAGGAAGCCAGCCATTGCTTCAATAAGCCGATGGCGCAGTCTCACAGGGTTATCTTGGGAGGCAGCTATAAGAAAGCACAGTCTCTGGAGCTGGGGAGAGAGGAATCAAAGTTTGTCATTTCTTCAGAGACTGGTGGTGCTATTGGGGAGGAATCTCTGTCGGTAGCTGGGACTGAGGTCATGGTGACCTGATTGTACAACCGTGGGAATTTTGTAAGACATTACTCTAGTTCCTCTGACCAGAAAGTAAGACCTGTGCTCAGATCAAGGGTGGAGCACACCTGACTCAGGTTTGAGCTCAGGAAGGACCGTGCTGTGGTTAAAGTTAAACCCTGCACATCACAGACTGGTCTCTACCACTCACCAATCATGCAGCTCTAGGAAGCTGACCTAACCTGTCTACCTCAGCCAACTTAGAGCTGACTGAACGGGCCCCTAGGCCAAGGCTGGAAGTTGTCTATAAATAATTCTTATGCATACTCACTAAGCTCAATGTGCCTTCTGTCTAGCCACAAGATGCTCTGGAGGGAGGGCAAACAGTCCAGGAGATACCTTTACCATTGAGGGATGGAAACTGTGAATAAGAATGCACTTTGCTTGCCTTTCTGTGAGAAATACAAGACCTGGTCATAGCAGGTCTCAGCGGGCTACCAGTGAGGCCGAGCCCCGATCACTCACAATGGTAGCCTGCTCCGGCATTCACTATATGGAAGCTTTCTTCCCTTCACCGTTTCAGCTCTTCATTCCCCTACACACACTACACAATAATATGGCCCCAAACACACTTACCCTTCGTTCTTTGTTGCAGGGGAAACTCAACCTAAGGACATCAGCTGCCAGTCAAATATTGTAAGGGTTGATTGAGAAAATAAAAATAAGGCCTGGAGGTGTAGGGCCTCTCAGTAAATGAAACTAAGCGGAGTAATCAACTTAACTTTTCTATAAAGATCATCTATAAGAAGAAAGAAAGATGGCTGTGGTATTTATTATCCAAATGAGACAGTCTTTAAAATCTGGTGTGTGTGTGTGTGTGTGTGTGTGTGTGTGTGTGTGTGTGTGTGAAGTCAACATCAAGTGTTGTTCCCTAGGCACTGTCTACTTTGTTTTCTGAGACAAAATGTCTCCCTGGTCTGGGATAGACCAAGGCAGCTGGGCTGGCCAGTAAGCCCTAGGGATCTGTCTATCTCTGCCTCCCCAGTGCTGGGATTATACACATATATCATCATGCGTGTGTGTGTGTGTGTGTGTGTGTGTGTGTGTGAAGTCAACATCAAGTGTTGTTCCCTAGGCACTGTCTACTTTGTTTTCTGAGACAAAATGTCTCCCTGGTCTGGGATAGACCAAGGCAGCTGGGCTGGCCAGTAAGCCCCAGGGATCTGTCTATCTCTGCCTCCCCAGTGCTGGAATTATACACATATATCATCATGTCTGGTTGTTTTATGTGTGTTCTAGGGACTGAACTCAGGTTCCCACACTTGCACAGCAAGCACTTTACTGATTGAACTGTCTCCTCAGCCTTGTGCTTTCCTTTCTTAAAGCTGAGACTTCCTATTGTGTTGTTTTAGTTTTTGACAGCAATAATATGAACCGAGCAATGACATTGTCACTTATGAAGAGCTAACAGGGAATACCATACACAGAAGTCCTTTAGCTCTAAACATGATTAAAATACCATTTAAATTTCCTGCTGAGGAAGAACTGATGTTTTAGAAGTAAAAGCTTAAGGCATAGAAAGGTAATGCCCCAAAAGAATTAATTTGCAAAAATCTCAAAGTTACCATCTAGGCCACATTGAGCAAAAGCACTCACATCTCACAAGCTCATCTCCAGGGAGAGCTGGAAGAGTCCACCCCATTCTCTAACCTGGTGGTTCCCCAGTGCATCTGCTGCCCAAGTCCCTGGCCGTAGATTTTGTACATATTCAGAAGTACATATAGAGGGTCAGTTGATTCTCAGTCTGAGAGGCTGTAGAGTACCTAGAGCAGGGGTCAGCCAACTGCGGTCCAGCAGCAAGCTGGCTGCTCTGGGCTTTGCCTGACTATGGTTGCTTTGGCATATACAACAGAGCTGAGTATGAGTGGTTGTGACAGAGATGACAAAGTCTACAAAGCTACAGAGGTCTCTGGACCTTTGCTGAAAAAGTTTGCCTGGAAGACTAGGTTTTTTTAAAGCTCACCAGAAGATTCTGATGCACGATCAGGGTTGGGAATTACAGAAGAGAGTTTGTGTCTTCTGTTTACAGGCACAGCAAGCTAAGAAACACAGAGAGGAATCATTCACCCAGGGTTACAAAGCCAAGGCAATAATGAGATGTCTCACCTTCTGCCCTTCGGCTTCCTACCATATCCCTCTATCTCTGTAGTGTTGGCCCTGGCTTCCCTTGAAACAGCCTCTCCACTTGACCGCTGTGGAGCTCAGCTGACAGCAGTCAGTTCGCTGGCCAATGACATTTGATGATGAATAATACAGTGAGTTGGCTTGTCATCTGGCTACATAAATCTCAGGCATGCCAGCACGTCTTCCCTTTGTCACGGCACCATCTGGACCTAAAACCATGTGGAATTTCCAACAAATGGCATTTGATGGACATGTGTGATGGAAATCTTTGCGGTGAAAGGCTCATAGTGAATGGAGCCATACGTCTAGATGGAGGGTCATTTATTCACTTGTTTATCATTCAGCAAACGTTTGCTGGTGCTTTACTGTAAGAGAAATACAAAGTCAGGCACCAAACATCTTCACGCTCCCTATGATGTGATGGAGAAAGCTACAGTAAGTAACACTATCTTTTAGATAACTAAGTGCATGAGTCAGAGGAGATAGACAGTTGTCATTGCTGCAAGTTAGTCATAGACAAACACAATATAATTAACACAAAAAGGCAAAAATGACCAAGTGCCTGTCATGCCCCAGGTGATCCACAACGGGCCTGTGGAGATCCATGCTGTTTTCATTTACACTTTATACACAAGGAAAGGAAATGATTAACTGGCATACCCACCTTCACAGGAGTAAGAAATAATGAAACCAGGGTTTAAATACACAGTGAGCTCTCCATGCGCATGTGCTCCAGAACCTTGCATTCAACCAAGTGCTGAACAAAAAAATTGAAAAAAAAGTCACATCTGCGCTAAACATGGTTATGGGTTTTTTTTTTGTTCTTGTTGCCATTTCACAAACAATGCAATATCACAGCCATGTCTATAGTACTGACCCTGTATGGAGTATTATAAGAACTCTAGAGGTGCATAAGAAAATGAAGTCAGGTTCAATGGTACATATTTACAGTCCCAACTACTTAGAAATTGAGGCCAAAGGATCACTTGAGCCCAGAAGTTTAAAACCAGCTTATCCAATACAAGAAGATCACATCCAGATAGATAAATGATAGATAGATGATAGATAGATAGATAGATAGATAGATAGATAGATAGATAGATAGATGATAGATAGATGATAGATAG
>NW_008331995.1:7125439-7129196 GCF_000622305.1 Nannospalax galili | reverse complement strand
AAATGGATGGATGGATGAATGGATGGATGTATAGAACATAGGTCATAGAGGTGATAAATAGAAAGTTTGATCGATGTCAGATGCCTACATGATACATAAATGGATGACTGATGATATAGATGATAGAGAGATGGTAGATAGATACAAAGATATATACATAGATTAGATAGATAGATAGTAGATAGATAGATACATAGATAGATAGATACATAGATACATAGATACATAGATAGATGAATGATAGATGAATGATAGGTGATAGATAGATAGACAGACAGACAGACAGACAGACAGACAGATAGACAGACAGACAGATAGATAGATAGATAGACAGATAGGAAGGACGTGTATGCATTACACATGAATACTATATTGATTTTATAAGGGACTTGAGCATCTAAATTTGATTTCTGAGACGATCCAAGAACCAACACTATGACTACTGAAGGGCAAAGGTGCCTTTAACCACTGTGTGTGGCCCCAGTAGAGGATGCTGCTCTAAGAAGCCCTATTTCAGCTGCTCTGCTCTTTTTCATGGTAGCTGCTTGTGCAAGCGCCTCATAAATGTGGAACTGAATTATGAATGAGTGAATTAATTAAAACATATACATCCATATCCATATCTTCTTATGAATTATATATGATATAAAATGAACTATACTGGGTCCTGCGTCACCTGTCTACTATTTTTTCCTTTCTGAATGTTTGATCTACGACCAGCACCAGCCATTGCGGCTCAAACACAGTTGCACTCTAACATGAAGGTGAAATGTAATAACTAGACTGAGCTCATTAAATCAGTTAAACGATTCTGAAGTATGAAATAGAGAGCCATAATTTACTAAAATGTTTGAAGGATTAGCATGCAGTGAGAATAATAAAAATATAAAGCAAAACTTGTACAAGATTGCTGTGAGAAAAAAAGGCCATCGATCATAAACATAGAAACACCAAAGATGTACTTGTGGTATTTTCTTTGCGTGGATAACACTGTGCAGAATTATGTGTGTTTAGGAAGACGTTAAACCCAGTTAAGCTGATTCAAATTGTTAAGGAGTGTGTGTGTGTGTGTGTGTGTGTGTGTGTGTCCGTGTGTGTATGTGTGTGTCCGTATGCCCTAAAGATTTGTTGGGTGTCATTCCTCAGATGTCTAGCCTACCGTTTTCTTTGAGACACAGTCTCTCATTGGCCTGAAACTTTGTTAGGTAGGCTGGGAAGCTGGCTAGCAAGCCTCCAGGGATCTGCCTTTGTCCCTGTCCCACCTTGCCATTGCTAGAATTATAAGCATGTGTCACTGTGCCTAGCATTTTACATAGGCTCTGGGGGTGAAACTCAGGTTCTCACACTCGTGAGGCAAGTGCTTTACTGGCTGAACCTAGCATTAGATTCTTCTGCAACAACATCAAGGAGAATCAGTAGGGAAGTGCTCTTCAAACTAATTTTAAGTGACATCTTTGTGAACCTAACACTGTGGGTTTTGAAAGACATTAGAAGGATTTTTTTTTTTTTTTTGACACATTCTCTGCAGCTAGCTAGAGTAGAATCCACCAAATTCTTCTAGTTGTAAGGATGTTTCTCTAAGCCATGTTTAAATGTTAATGGCAACTTCCCTTTGGGCCTCTAGATAATTAATACCCTACTGGCACCCATGCATTTGTTCAGCTCCTGGGATATTTAGCACATGTGGGATGAAAGGGGCGAATATTTGCTGACTCTATACTTTTTTCAGTTTTCAGACCCCTTCATATGGTTAATCAGCCCATCAAATGCTCACCTTCATTGTCAACCTCCATACGTGGAAGGAATGTAATAGCCCTACCTCACTCCAAAGAGTTAGGTAGCTACAGCTAACTCCTACTTTAGGGGCCAGGTTAAATGCTGTCTTTTTCTTTAAAAAAAAAACAAGCTAAGGGGGCTGGAAAGATGGCTTAGTGATTAAGAGTGTGCTCTGCTCTTGCAGAGGTACTGAGTTTGATTCCCAGCACCCACATCGGGCTGCTTAGAACAGCCTGTAACTCCAGCTCCAGGAGAATGTGATGCCTCTAACCTCAGTGGACAGCCTTCCTCATGTACACATACATACACACGTACACATACACATAATTAAAAATCAAAATAAAATCTTTAAAAAACTCAAGCTGAATCTCACATACAGTTCATCTTTTCTGTATCTTTCCTTTGTTTTCACAGAATAGTTTATACAAGCATTGCCTTAACATCTTATGCTCTTTGAATAAAGGCCTGTCTTTCTAGTTTTCTATTACAGATCCAGCATGTGTGTGGCCTAAGTGTAGACACACAGTAAATAGTTGTAGAATGAATAGTGTATCCTACAAACCAATGAATTCTGTTTGACATAATCAGTGACAGCTTTCTGGGATCTATGACGTAACTCTTATTATTGGTTTGATATGTTTTATGAACCGTCTTAATATAAGTTCCTCCAAAACTAAAGAGAGTCCGAAAGAATGTTGGGTGCTAGAAGTTCATTCAGGAGGAGAGTCCTGGGCGGGGGGGGGCAGGACAGAGAGATGGAGAGTGAGCAAAGGAGAGGAAAAATTAAGAAAGATGGCCTTTCAGGGTGCCAGGCATCCTCTGTGCCAGGCTGAGGCCAGAGGCTGGGACATTTATCTACTGCTTTCCTGCAGTTGAGGGACATTCCCAAAGCATTACTCACCACCCCCCACCTCATACTGGAGGCAGAAATGCTGAGAGACACTGGTGGAAGCCAAGATTGAATTTAGGGAAATGTGAACAATTCACCCTTCCATTACTGTAACGAATGCCTAATATAAATGAAGTTATAGAGAAAGAAGGTTTGTTTTGGCTCACAGTCAGGAGGTTTCATTGGCGACCAGCCCCATTGCTTTGGGCAGGTGGCAGAATATATCATGGGAAGAATGTGTGACAAACCAAAGTTGTTAACCTCATGGTCAGAATGCAAAAAGAGGAAGAAGGAGGAACTGGGATCCTACTAACCCCTTCAAGAGTACAGAACCAATGACCAGAAGACCTTCTGCCTAGTCCACCTCCTGAAAGGGCTATGCTTTTCCAGTAGTGCCACTCTACAGAACAAGCCTTTATGGGGAACATTCTGGACCAAGCTAGAGCAGGAAGGCACTGCTTATGTTGGTTCCTAAGGCAGAAAACTTTCCTAAACATAGTTTCAAATCTAGCTAGAAGCAGTAGACTCGAGTTTGGAAGGGATCAAGCTCTGCTTTTGGAAGGGTTCTCAAACATTTTTTAATATATAAAGAGAGCACATCCATCCCATGGTCAGGGACCACGTAAACAGGGAAAGACGGTGATCGCAGGCCCTTACCCTTCCACCTTGGCTATGGTGCCATTTCAGTGGAAGGCCAAAGGAAACCTATTCTGAGTTTGTATTCTGTGCTTTCAGGTCAAATCCTGACAGAAAAATCGCTGCTACTCATGTAGACTGACTTTTTCTCTTCTCTATCTTTGTCTTCCATGCTATGTACTTGGGTTTTTTATGCATTATTACAAAAGCAAAGCATGTTTAGAAACATAGAAAATATAACCAAGATCTATAAAGTAAAATAAAATGAAAGCCATTGGTAGATCCCTCATATAAACACAGCCATGAAACTCTTGTCTCTCCAGCTCTTTATGTCAATATCAGAAAAACAGCATGACAATATTTATACCATTATTGATTATGGAGAGTTTTTATATTGATAAATATAAGTAAATAGCTCCCTTTCTTCTTTTGTTCTTTGATGCATTGTTTTGTAAA
>NW_008331995.1:7124685-7125412 GCF_000622305.1 Nannospalax galili | reverse complement strand
ACATGCTTGTATGTGTTTGTATATTTGTGTGGGTGTCTGTGTGAATCAGATTACTCAGAAAGAATTTCTATCATCTAGAGCTGCATCCAGGAAACTTTTTCTCGCAAGGGCCAAATAGTGGGTATTTTCAGCTTTGTGGCCCACAGACTATCTCTTCTGACTACTCAGGTCTGGCCTGGTGGTGAACAGGCAACCACAGACAATGCGTAGGAAAATGAATGTGGCTGTGTTCCAGAACGCTTTATTTAGCCAGCCCAGGGACTGTAGTTTTCTGACCCCTGCTCTCAGCAAGAACACTAATAGCCATCCTTCCAGAAATGCATTTGCTTTCTTCCCCCTACAAAAATGGAATCACACCGCACAAGCTGCCTCGCATATTTAAATACTCATTGGTGTCTGCGATGCGCCAGCTCATACACAGTGGTGCAGACAATGGTGAACGAGACAAAAAAAAAGGACCCTGCTCTAGAAGAGTGCGCTGCAGGAGACCGCAGTGAACATAATACACACTTCAGACGGGGTTGGGGAGGCAGAGGAGAAAAATCAGCATTCCAGTCTAGTATGACATTTGCGACCAATCCTCTGTTTATGGGCATTTAATTTCCTTAATTGTTTCTAAAATAGACTACACCATCATAAACATTCTTTGGGATAAATCTTTGTGGAAAAAAAGCTGTCATTTTCTTCACAAGCTGGATTCCTTGCGGTAGAGCAGCTGAAACATACA
>NW_008331995.1:7095302-7123649 GCF_000622305.1 Nannospalax galili | reverse complement strand
TGCTAGGCACTGCCTTACACCTTTCTAGAAGAATTATCCCAACTTGCACTTCTACCTAGCACCCTCTTTTTGTGCCTCTTCTTCTGTGAACACACTCTGGGTTTGATAAATGGACAACATTAAATGAAAGTGTCATTAATCTAAGTCTTGAGACAGGAGTGGAGAGGCAGGGACTCATTTGTGGGAGAAGAAACCCGATTTCAGATGTTTTATCTCTGGAGGCAGCCTGTGATTCGATTCCTAAATAATAGACATAAATCTCAGAAGTGCTTTAGGGTCAGCTGACACCAGTTATTAACTGCCTTCATCATGTGCCAGAAACTATGCTAAACTGTCCATGTGCATAATCTGAGTTAAGCCTCAAAGCAAAATGCAACCAAAGTCAAATGGCTCTGACTTCAGCCTTACAGCAAAATGAATCTGAGAAGCTTCAAGTAGCCTGGTGATGCGGGGAGCCTAGGTCCCTGACTAGGTCTTGAATCTAAAGTAGAAACATCAAGTGGGCAGCCCTACCAGCCGTTTGCTTTGGTTTAAGTGGCGCGGGTCAACACAATGGTAAACGTATTGACTTAAAAGACATTTAAAAATTGAAGGATGTTGCATAAAATCCATAATAAAGACTTAGGATGATTAAAAGACCTAGACACCCTGGAGTCACATTCTCACTTGCTGACAGCTGGGTGGACCAGAGCATGGCTCCCTCTTGTGAAAATGCTGAAGAGAGGATTAGAGACCAGTCAGAAATTCATCCTGCCTCTGGAATGAAAAATAATGCATTAGTAAATTTACACTGCTCGTATTAAAATGATAATATTTTTTATTATATTGGGTTAAATATATTTTTTGATTATGCCTGTGGGAAAGGGGCATGCATATACATATGTGTACATGTGTGTGTAGGTCAGAGGTCAGCCTTGAGTGTCATTCCTCTGGTGTTAGCCACTTTGTTTTTTGACGCAGAGTCTCTCACTAGCCTCGAGCTCACCAAGTAGGCCGAGGTGGCTGGTCACTGAGCCCCAGAAGTTCTCCTGTCTCCATCTCCCAAGAGCTGAGATTGTAGGCACTGTGCCACAGTACCAGCTTTTGTATTAGGGTTTGGGTATCAAACTTGGGTCCTCATGCTTACACAACAAGCACTTTATTGACTGAGCTATCACTCTAGGCCAGGTTAAATATATGATTAAACTTACTCTACAGGTTTCTTCTTGGCTAGTGTGCTTAGTACAAAGGTGAAAGTGCACCCCACTTCTCTTGTGGCTCGCATACTCCCTTAGAGTCTCAGACAGTTCACACATGGGATGTGAGCCCCCATGGCTTTGATAACTTAGTGCTTTATATTCCCAGGCCTTAACTAGGTCCAAAACAGAATGAATGTCTCCTCAGTCTTATTTCATCACTCTCTGCCCAAGTGTCCCATTTTCTTTTAAAGATCCGGTGTGCATTTGATAATGTTCATTTCACACGTGTCGAGCTCATGCTTTGTGTCAGGCTTGCGTGAGAACTTCAACTTCTTGTTCAAAGCCTCGCACAAAGCCAACAGCGTAGGAATTATTAGCTCTATTTCACAGATAAAGAACATGAGATAGAAAGTTTAAGTGGTTTTTTCGAGGCCACTCACCAGGTAAGTGGCAGGAAACAGCATTGCAACACTGGTCTAACCTCAAGTCCTATGTGCTTTCTACTTAAGCCTGATGAGCCAGTTGTAAATCCTTCACCCCTACCCAGTTGCTCTCTAAACACTGACTTTGTATTGGAATACACACATTTATTATGATGCTTTATAGTCCATCTTTCCCAATGACCTCATGTGAGAATGGAAAACATTTCTCTCCTGATCTCTATGGCATGGCCAGAGACTTGTACATGCTTGGCACTTGGTAAGTGCTTAGCAAATATCTGTTCAGCTATGAAGAAATAAATAATGATGCCCCATCACTATAAAGATTCATGATGAATTCTATTTTCCTACAGAGAATTAGAGCAAATTACAACAAAACTCATTTCTCAACAACTGCAATGGTAGAATATTCTTTTTGTGTTTGTTTACACTCCACTATGAAAAGAAATCTGCCTGTGTGAGAGTCTAGGGAAGAAATCTGTGCTTCCCTGTTTGTTCCTCTTCAGCATATTATAGTTGCCCAGACTAACATGAAAAACCAGCCACCAGTCTTTTGTCAAAATAGACTATGCATCCTTGTAACAGCTGTGTGCTGGTTGTTGGCAGAGCTTTGGTACAGAACTAAGAGTTGTGTTTTTCTTTAATTATCTTGGCATAATTTATTCATTACAGAAGAGATCTGAATGGGTTGTAACATGCCAGGGCCACCTAATGGTTATAAGACAGGAAACCATCCAGCCCACCAGAGAAGAAAGACAGCCAGGCATTCAGAGAGGAATGCTGAGCTACATACAACCCATGAGGAATAGTTTCTATCCCCAGCTTTGCCACGTACTGTTTCTGCAGTCTTGCATAAGTCATGTTTCTTCATTGCCGCCAACTTTAGTCTTCACAGATGTAGAGAGACTTCATTCAACTAGATCAAGGAAGACAGCTACATAGTGTGTGGATCATTTGGCTGTTGCCATCTTGCATCACAGACATTGCTAACTTTGTGGCTTAAATGTGGACTGTCCCCCATAGGCTCATGTGCCAGTGGCACTATTTGGGAAGGTTGTGGAGCCTTTAGGAGGTGGAGGCTTGTTAGACGAAGGTGGTCACTAGGGATGGGTCTTGAGGCTTTGGAGCTTGGCCCCATTTTCTGTTCACTCTCTGCTTCCTGACTACAGATGTGATGTGAACAGCTGGCCTCCTACTCTTGTGGCCATGCCTTCCTTTTCATGATGGACTATATCCCCTTGCTGAGCCAGAATAATCCCTTTTTCCTTTAAGTTGCTTTCGTCAGGGTATTTTACTGTAGCAACTGGAAAAGCAACTAGCACACTAATCAGTTACTGTCCTGCTGATCCAGGGTACATCTTTATGAACCTTCTTGCATTTCTTCAGCTGATGTCCATCAATCCCTGACCATTGTCAAGCTCCTAGTTCTTTCTAGAGTTTTAGAAATATAGGTAGGGGTCATTGGTTGGTTGGTTGTTTATTCTGAGTGGGAAGAAAAGAAATCCGAGTAGTATAGTTTTTAATTCACAAAAAGCTTCACTGTTTTACCTGGAAATCACCACCCTGGCTCAATGATATCACAAATGAACACTGAGCTCTTTTTCTCTCTCTCTCTCTCTCTCTCTCTCTCTCTCTCTCTCTCATCTCTCTATCAAACCCAGGGCTTAATACATACTAGGCATGTGCTCTATCACTGAGCAAAACTCGCAGCCCTGGTTTAGTGTGTGTGTGTGTGTATGTGTGTACGGTACATACATGTGCATGTATTCATGTGTGTCATGATGTTTGGCTTCAGTTGTCAACTTGACAAATCTGGGAAGAGGGAACCTCAACTGAAGAATTCCCTCTATCTGACTGGCCTGTGAGCATGTATTTGAGGCATTTTCTTGATTGTTGAGTGATGTGGGAGGGCCCAACCCAATGTGGGTGGTGCCACCCTTGGTGGTCCTGGGTTGTATAAGAAAGCAGGGTGAGCAAGGGCCAGAGGAGCAAGACTGTGAGCAACATTCCTCCATGGTCTGTGCTCCAGCTCCTGCCTCCACGTTCCTGCCTTGGCCTCTTCCAGTGTTGGATTGTGACCCGGGAAGTGTAAGCCAAAGTAAACCCTTTCCTCCCCAAGTTGGTTTTGGTCAGTGTTTTATCACAGCAACAGAAACAAGCTAGAACAATGTGTATGTAGGAGTGTATGTATGTGTATGCAGGGGTGCATGTATGTGTATGAGTGTGGAGGCCAGAGGTCAATGTCTAGTGCCTTCTTTAATCATTTCTCCACTTTAGTTTTGGAGACAATGTCTCTCTCTCTCAATCTGATGATCACCAACTTGGCAAGGTTAGCTAGTCAGCAAGCTCCAGGCCTCTTCCATTCTCCATGTGCCCAGCACTGAGATGACAGACTTTCTACACACAGTACCCATGCTTGCATGGCAAGCACTTCACCAGCTGTGCATCTCCCCACACCTTACTGGGGTTTTTTTGTTTGTTTGTTTGTTTGTTTTGGGGGGGTGGTCTTTTTGAGACATGGTCTCCCTGTAGCCCCAGCTGTCCTGGAACTCACTATGTAGACCAGGCTGGCCTTAAACTCACAGAGATCTGCCTGCCTCTGCCTCCCGAGTGCTGGGAGTAAAGGAGTGTACCACGACGCCCAGCCCTATTGGTTTGTTAAAACATAAAAACAAGTTGAGCAGAATCTGGTTACAGTGCAGCTGTGAAGTGCTGCGTTGTCTTTGCCCCCTGCTCTAAAGAAAACTGTTACCTTCCTGGCCGTGCCTGCCAAGGTGTGCAACAGCAGGGATGACTGGTCTCAGACACATAATGCTTTAACTGTTGACTTGGCAAATGATTCTTCAGATGTAAGGCATGTTAGTATTGTTTTTTTCTTTTTATTTATTTATTTATTTATTTATTTATTTATTGGTCTTTTTGAAGCAGGGTCTCCCTGTGGCCCCAGCTGTCCTGGAACTCACTATGTAGACCAGGCTGGCCTTGAACTCACAGAGATCCGCCTGCCTCTACCTCCCAAGTGCCGGGACTACAGGCATGTGCCACCACGCCCAGCTTAAATTTTTTATTTTTTATTAAGCTTTTTAAGTTTCATACATTTCCCACTCAAATCCAGACCCCTCCCCCATCCATGCCCTCCCCTGTTCCCCCACCAAACCCTAGGCACATGCTGCTGGGTGAAGGAGAGTATGACTTACATATGACCGCTGGATGGGCTGACTAGACTCCAGTGGACGCATTTACACTGAAGGACATTTGGGTACAAAGACCTGAATGAATAGGACTCAGCAGTTAGAATTTTGTCAATGATGGCAGAAAGAAAAAGATATGATCAGAAGGAAATTTTTTTCTTGTCTTTTTGAGACAGGGTCTCCCTGTAGCACCAGCTATCCTGGAACTCACTATGTAGACCAGGCTGGCCTTGAACTCACAGAGATCCGCCTGCCTCTGTCTCCCGAGTGCTGGGATTAAAGGCATGCACCACCACACCTGGCCCCGGAAGGAAAGTTTTAATCCCTCCTGACTTATGTATTTAATTACAATATTTACCCACAAAAGTTGGTTTGTGAGAAAGATTTTTATATGGTTAATTATTATTTGGGGCTGTGCAAGAGTGCATCACAGTTGGATTTTTTGGTTCAGAATCTGAATACATATATAGTATCATATGACAATGTCTTGATGTTCACATATAAGTAACACTATATTGTTATAAATTCTTGTTTGCCACTGATTGGGAAAACTGTGTTCTCCATCGAATATCAGTCATCTACTGAAATAAACTCATGTTTTGGTTTACTGAAGCTGGTAACCCAGTGCTGTGTGCCAGGCACCGTGTATATGGATGGTGAGTCTTTAGTCTGTCCAGTCTCACAGATGTCTCTGAGAAGTGTCTCTACCTTGCTCTCCCCATTTTTCTGATGAGAAAACTGAGGCTGGAGGAGGGCAATTCACTTCTGTGGTCTCCACCTCATCAAGCACTGAAAGGTAGGGTGTGAATCTAGATGTGTGACCCCAGAAGCCACTCTCCACTTTCCTCTCCAGCTTCTTAAATGGTTTGCAAGTGGTTATCTCTGAGTCAGGGTTAGAAGTCATTCAATAGTTTTTTATTTCTACTCATCTGAATTTTTAGAGATTTCTACACTGAAACTATATAACATTGAAAACAGGAAAAAGGACTAAGAGAGAGAGAGAGAGAGAGAGAGAGAGAGAGAGAGAGAGAGAGAGAGAGGGAGAGAGAGATCTGGATTTGATTTTAAAAAAAAAGCTCTTTTGAATTGATTGTCTGATCTCAAACTGGTCATTTCATTTCTGGGTCTTGCTTTCACTTTCTATGAAACAGGATCATTGGGCTGAATGCTCTCTGAGACGCCTCCTAGGGGGCACTTGGCTTATGTTTCTATCACTGAGGGTCTGCGGTTCATTCTAAATGAGCTCATTGGTGTTTTCTTCCCGGGAAATGATAATTTAAGTCTCAGAAACACTTGGGTGATGTAATATAAAAATCTGTAGTATGGGGCACAACAGTTAAAAGCACCAACTACTCTTTCAGAGGACCTGAGTTTGGTTCCCAGCACGCATGTCAGGCAGGCAGCTCACAACCCCTTTAACTCCAGCTCTAGGGGATCCGACACCCTCTTCTGACCTCTGAGGGGTATATATGTGGCATACACACTGAAAGACACACACATACACAAAATAAAAATAAATGTTTTTTTAAACTCTGTTGTGGTTCCTTTTGAGTGCTCTGGAAGCAGAGAAGTGATTTATTACTAGATCCTTGAGCTTCTCAAAATAAATGCATCAGAGCCCAATTTTGATTGACCTCACAGGAGGCTTCCTTCCTGTGGTGCTAACTGTAGCAGTCATGTTGGGGCTAAATTTAGTGGTCTTGTTGGGTGGAGGTTTTGAGGGGTGTGGGAAGTAAAATACATGCTATCTTAGTAACTGAGTTACATTCATAGATCTTGAGAGGCCTTGGGGTAATAAAAATCTGAGTTATGCATTGCATTAAGCAGTTATATAAAGCCTGTTGAATATTAATTTTATAATGATTCACCTTCCAGTTTTACGAGGCTGGATATAAAAAGATTCTGTGAATAATTGAGCCCACGGTCTATAAAATGAAGAGTAGGGAAGAGAGAGTAATTGGAAGTGAAGAGGGCAGAGCCTTTTTCTTCTTTGCTCAGATCAAGCTAACTCAGCCCTAGCCCTTTCCTGAAAACTCAGCCTTCCCCATTGCATGAATGCATGCATCCACATCCACACCATGGCTTTCACAAGGGAGTGGTTCTGGGACTCCTTGAGGATGTGCAAACCTCTAGATTCTCAAGTTCCTTATAAAAAATGGCAAAGTATTTGTGCATCTTCCTGTTTATTTTAGAGCGTCTCAATTA
Source organism: Nannospalax galili (assembly GCF_000622305.1). Lineage (NCBI taxonomy): Eukaryota > Metazoa > Chordata > Mammalia > Rodentia > Spalacidae > Nannospalax > Nannospalax galili. The sequence goes on along the minus strand of NW_008331995.1, from coordinate 7,116,635 downwards.
TTTATTATAACTCTTGATACCATGCAAAAGCTGTGAAAGTGTTGTCCTACTTATTGTTCAGAGAAGAGTGATAAGGAAAAAAGCATGCATTTGTTAAAGTTCTCAGTACACCGAAGAGATAACACTGTAAGTTCATGGAAATGCTAATTATGCTGATGTGATTATCACAGCTTGTATATGTGTCTTAAATTATCATACTATACCCCATAAGTGAGAAAAAAATACCTGTCAGTTAAAAAATAAGAAACAAGCTGGGCATGGTGGCTCACCTACAACCCCAACACTCAGGAAGCTGAGGCAGGAGGATTGCCACGAGTCCTGGGACAGGAGGATCGCTGTGACTTCCAGGCCAGCCTGGACAACAGAGTGAAACCTTCTTTCAAGATCAATCAGTCAATGAATCAGTCATTGTACTGAGCAAAAGAAACTAGACCCACAAAAAAATCAGACTATGATGGCACTCATGTGCAAGCCTAGAAACAGTACATTGATACATAGTAAGAGAAAGCAAATCAACAATTGCATGAGGCAAGGGTCAGAGGGGAGAGGGAGGCATGAGGTCCAACTGTGAAGAAACTTTTCAGGGGACAGAGGTGTTGTGTATCCTGATGGCAGTGGTGGGTACAGCAATGCATGTATTTGTCAGTATCTGTTGAACTTTACAACTGGGTCTATTTTATTACATATGTTATACTTTAACAAATTTGATTTTTAGAATTTTATTTATTAGTGTGGGGGTGGGGTCATGCACACACCATGGCACACACATTGAGGTCAAAAGACAACTTTATGGAGTCAGTTCTCTCCTTCCACCTTTATATGGGTTCTTGGGGATGAAACTTAGTTCAATAGGCTTGTACAACAAGTGTTTTACCATTGATCCCAAATTTGATTTTTTAAATGCTTTTTGCAGTGTCCCTCTTATTGATTCATTAGTATCTCTAGAAACTGATCTTCCTGACTCAAAATCAAGATTCTGGTATTTATTCATTAAAGTATCTTTGGTCCTATATTCATAAATATAAAACAGATACAGGGCTAGGGACAACCCAGTGGTAGAGTACTTGCCTAGCATGCATGATGCTAAAGGTTCAATCTCAAGTACTGAAAATAAGTAAATAAATAAGAAACATATTAGTATACTTCATGAAAACTCTTTGAACCCTATATCAAGATATCACACATTTTTAAATGCAAAATAAGTCTTTAAATGGGCAATACCCATATACAGTTCCATGAGTGGCTGTTACCTTGCAGGGAAATCTGAATTTTAAATTATAATTTTTCATTCTTTGACTACTTATGTATGTTGTAGGGGTTTTTTGTAATTACTAATAAACTTTAACTAAATTTAAAAAGAAACATATGCCAGGCACGGTGGCACACACCTTTAATCCCAGAACTCAGGAGGCAGGTGGATCTCTGTGAGTTCAAAGCCAGCAAGTTCCAGGCTAGCTGGAGCTACAGGGAGATCCTGTCTCACCCCCCACACACACACCAAGGAACATATGATACCTGCATTTGGTCAAACTCATAGAAATGCCCTAAAAGGTGACGAATGTGCAAGAAATAGACTCATAAACCATAATACTGCACAGAAAATTGGCTTTTACTACCATTCTACTGTGCTAGGCAAGTTAGAGAGAAATTACCTCGACTTCAGGTCAATTTAAGATTTCAGTGCATTGATTCCCTGATTTGAGCTGCGAATGAATTCTCATATCGAATGTCTGGCAAGAACAGAGAATCCTACCAAGTTTCCTTAGTACTTTGAAAAGACGCACCTCCACCAGCCCCTGGGACACACTGTTCAGTCTGCTTGGGCTTGAAGCCCTTCGCTTCCAGCAGTGACGGCCTACTCAATTGTTTCTGCAAGTCAAGCAGCACTGAGTCATCGTAGCTTCCCACTAAGGTTTCAATTCACTGGACTCATATCTCCAAAGGATTTTATGTTTTTAGAGAAATGAGTTCTGGGTTAGAGATTCTAACCTGACTGTGGGGTGGTGGTGAGGGCATTTGTGGAGCAAGCTGTGTCTTTCCTTAAAATGAACAACTTGTCTTGCTGGCAGGAAGCTGAGTTGTGACTTTGAATGGGAGAGGGAACATGGTGACGTCGGGACTGATTTAACCTAGAACAACACTGCATTCATTTGGCATGTGGTCACTCCATATCTACTATGTGTCTTCTCCCAAGTACTGGGGATTCTCCAGAAAACAGGACAGAGCAGTGTCTTCCTTCTTATTGGGTTGAGTTGGAATGAGATGAGTCAGCTAGTGAAGATGTGGAGAAACAGTGATCCAAGTGGTAGGAACTACAAGTGCAGAGGTGTGTGGCAAGAAGCAGCTTAGCAAAGTGTATACGGTAGGGCAAGAAGGCCACTGTGGGCAGCATCAACAGGTATGAGAAGATCTGCATGAAATGAAGTTGAGCAGTAGATAGGCACCTACATGGGGCTGAAATTCAACTTTTAGTCTTTGCAAAAATGAGAAGGCGCAGAAGAGTTTTAAGCAGGAGAAATAAGTAATTGGATAGAGCGGTACAGTGATCACGTAATGAAGATGGGTTATCCTGAGTCTAGTAAAAAAGTTAATAAGAAGGCCAGGGGCTGGGGCGATGGCTCAACTGGTAAACTGCTTGGCCCACAAGCATAAGAACCTGAGTTCAGTTCTGGAGCAACCACATTAAAAGGCAGGCAAAACATCATTTGCCTGTACTTCCAGAACTGGGGAGACAGGAGGATCCCTGAGGTTTCTGTCCAGCTGGTCTAGCCAAATCAGTAACCTCCAGGTTCCGTGAGAGACTGTCGTAAACACTAAGGTGGAGGGCTGGAGAGATGGCTAGCGGTTAAGAGTACTCCCTGCTCTTGCAGAGGACCCAGGTTCATTCCCAGCATTCACATGGCGGCTAACAACTGCCTGTAACTCCAATTCCAGAGAATCCAATGCCCTCTTCTGACTTTTGAGGGCATTGCATGACATGGCTATACTTACACATATGCAGACAATACACTCATACACATACAATATAAATAAATAAAATATTTAAAACAAACTGAGATGGAGACTGATTGAAGAAGACACTCAACACTGACCTCTGGTCTCTGCATGCATACACATACATGTACACACACATGAACATGTATACACATACACACACTCACACACACACACACACACACACACACACACACACACACACACTGAGAAGCCTAACAGCATAGTCTAGTGGAAAGACATTAGTGACAAAGTACCATAGTGATTGCATTGGCAATAAAGAGGTGTGAACAGGTGGAGGAGTAAATTGTAAAGGGAGAGCTGTGAGGGGTTGATGAACGGGGAGCATGGGGAAGGAGAAGAATACATCGGCTTACAGTTAACCAACCAGCTGGTGGGCAACTTTCCTAGGAGATGACCTGGAGTAATTGGATAGGATTTGTGCATCCCTTTATCAGCCCTAAGAGCAGCAACTAGGTTACTCTGAAGGTTGAAAGATCTTGTTTGTAAATATCTTCAAGGAGAACTCTGTTTACAAAGATCTCATCGCCCTCTCCAGTGATTTCCCATACATGCTAATAAGCAGGTCTTGGAAATGTCTTGATCTCCTAATCATGGCCCTTTCTTCCTAGAGCCATTTTCAGCAGACACCAGCTCAGGGCAAACTCCAAATGTTTTCTGACTGCTGTTGTTTATTATGGGTGTGTCACTTGTGACCATCCTACTACATGCAGAGGGCATGCTCTAAGGAGGTTACTTTAGCTTTGGGAGCCTTTTTGGAAGGATGCCTGCTTTTGTTAATTATGGCTTTGAAACTACTTTGTCAATAATTTTGGAGCCTAGGAGTCTAAAAAATTATAGGGTATTATTAAATATTTAAGAACTGCTTAATTCCTCCATGTGGTAGAAGATTTTAGTTGAAATTGGATCCTTGGGTTGTTTACCATCTGTTTGGAGTTGCAGATCCAGTTTTTCCTATTAAAATAGCAAAGTGTGTGTAGAGATTTTGTTGTTTGTTGATGCTCATGAAGAGTAGTAAACTCAGCCACAGAACAGAAGCAGTCAGAGACTGGGGATGCAGCTCAGCTAGTGAACTGCTTGCCTACCATGCATGAAAGCCTGGATTCCATCTCCAGCATCACATAAATGGCTGTGGTAGTGCACATTTATAATCCCAGCACTTAGGAACTTAGGAGGTGGAGGCAGGAAGATCAGAAGCTCAAGATCATATTCAGTTCCTTTGTGAAGTGGAGCTAGAGCCCAGTCTGGATGCCACCAAAAAAAAAGAAAAAAAAAAAAATCAGAACAGAAGCAGTCATCTCAGCTTATGAAGCTCTTGTTAAACAAGAACTCCTAAGAGCAAGGGATCTCTGGGGAAAAGGGGTTACTGAGCCATGGCAGATGCTGGCCAAAGGGACCAGGTCTTGAAACAAGATCTCACAGCCACCAATAGTAGGGGTAGAAACCAGCTGGAAACATATGTGTTATGCCCAGAGTTATAAGCAACATTCCAGTGAAGACTAGGGGTAGGAAAGTTACTTGTTTGCCTTGTGTAACCAGTGTTGTCTGTAGATAAGAAGAGTAGGATGAAATGAAGCAGGGGCAGGGTGGGGATGGATAGACAGCCCATCAGAAGTGTTCACTGTTTTAGGATTAGTTGGGGTAGTAAGGGGTAGCTACTCATCCAAGGTTTTGACCCATATCCAGGAATCTAGAATAGTCTTTTCACTGTCCCAAAGCTGTTAACAGATTCCTGCCCTTACCTTTCTCCCCATCCATCTCTCAGCTCTTGCAATTAAACCTAAGACTTGTGATAATTATAACTTGATTGTCAACTTGACTGTATCTAGAATCACCTAGGAGGCAAATCAAATTGCTGGGCTTGGCTATAGAATTTCTAGGGGCTGGAGAGATGGCTCAGCAGTTAAGAACACTGACTGTTCTTGCAGAAGACCCGGGTTCGAATCCCAACACCCACATGGCAGCTAACGACTGTCTGTAATTCCAGTTCCAGGGGATCCAATAGCCTCTTCTGTCCTCTGGGGAGCATTGCACGACACGGGTGCAATTACCTACATGCAGGCAATACATGCATACACATAAAATAAAAATAAATAAATAAAAATATTTTAAAAATAATAAAAGCAAAGAAGAGTTTAAGGTGGGAAGAGCCACCTTGACTGTGGGCAGCATCACTCTATGAACTAGAGTCCAGGACTGAGTGAAAAGGAGAAGGTGAGCTGCGTGGTAGCATTCATTGCTTGACTTCCAGGGTGTATATGCAATATGACCATGTTCCTGCCATCAAGCCTTCACATAACTGTGGAACAAATTTCTAGAAGAAGGAAGATGCAAAGCCTAGAGTCCCAAGGTAAAATTAGTTGTGGATGTTTGCAGCACATAAAGAAAACTGGGTTGACTGAAGTTCAGTGACTAAGTATATAAAGTCCAAGAGGAAGACAAGACAAGCCATCTTCACCATGCTGCAGTGATGAGCTGCACTTTCAAGGCTTGAGAGAGCTACGTGTAGGGAGGAATAAGTTAACATCTTCAGGTCTGAACTTTTAAAATGTCTCTCCAGGGCTGGAGAGATTGCTCAATTGGTAAATTGCCTGCATCACAAATATAAGGACTTGACTTCAAACCCCAAGTTCTAGTTTCTTTTCAATTCCTATGACAAAACACTCTGACAAATACCAACTTAGAGAGGAAAGGGTTTATTTGGTTTACACCTCCAGGGTTACAGTTCATCACTGAGGGAGTCCAAGGTAGGAACTCAGGGCAGGAACCTGGAGGCAGGAGCTGAACATATCATGGAGAAACGGTGTTTAATGGCCTGCTCCCCAAGCCTGGCCTGTGCTCAACCTGCTTTCTTATGCAATACAGGCCCAACTTCCCAGGGGTGGCACCACCCACAGTGGGCTGGACTCTCCCACATTACTCAACAATCAAGAGAATGCCTCACAGACATGGCCACAGGCCAGTCAAATGGTGGCAATTCCCCACTTGAGCCCCCCACCAGGTATGTCAAGTTGACAATTAAAACTATCTAGCACACCCCAGAACCTGTTTTTTTAAAAGCCAGAAATGGTGCTTGTAATCCCAGAATGGGGAGCTACAGACAGGTGAATTCCTGGGGCTTTTTGGCCGGCCAGCCTAGCCAAATCATCAAGTCCAGGTAAATGTGAAAGAGTGACCCTGTCTCCAAAAAAAAGGTGGACAGTGACTAAGAAAGACACCCAAGGTTGACCTCTGGCCACCACAGGAATGTGTAACTGCACATACATAACACACGAAAGAAAGAAAATCATTTTAGCTCTCAACAAGAAATAGAAACTTAGAATATTTTTTAAAGATTTATAAGGTTAGTAAAAAGACACAAAAGAGGAATTAAAGGAGTGACAAGTTATACCACAAACATGGAAAGGGATCAGTGCCATAAAATGTTGAGCATTTCTGAGTATTTATAAATTCATTGCAGTTCTAAGCATAATCCGAACAGATCCTAAAATTTAGTGGAAATGTGAAAATTCAAGAATTTAATAATTTTTGCAAAAGACTCTGAAAGCACAGGCCTTCTCTTATCTATAAGCATTTATTATGAAGACATAAGTAAGGCACTGTGTTGTTGGTGAGGGGAATTGAAAAATATACCTATGGGACAGAATAGAGAATAAAGTCCAGTGATGTGAACCAGCTTATAGAATATAGGATGCAGTGCCAGGAGGTGATGCAGTCGGTAAAGCATTTCTGTGCAAATGTGAGGACCTGAGTTTGGATCCCCTAGAACCCATGTAAAGATGGATGCAGTAGTGCACATCTGTAATCCCAGCACTCCTACAGTGAGATGGAAGGTGAGGACAGGAGACTCTGGATGCTCACAGGCTAGCTGCCCCAGCACGTGCAGTCGTGAACAAGAGAACCTCTCTTTAACAAACTGGAAGACAAGGATGGACACCCAAAGTTCCTTTGTGCCTGCCACACATGTATCATACCATGAGCATGCCCACTCTCTCTCTCTCTCTCTCTCTCTCTCTCTCTCTCTCTCTACACACACACACACACACACAAGATCACAAATGAAGCATGTAGATTTCATTGGACATCAATGAGGAAAATACAGAATATCAGAAGTAAATGTTACTACAACTGGTTTAGCTCGAGATAAACATGATCAGATTCCTAATTCACACTTTTTGCAAAAGCAAATTGTGAGATGGATTAACAAGCTACATATAATGAATAAAAACTGTAAATCCCTGAATTGAGGGGGAAAATAAAGGTTGTCCTTATAATGTTAGAGTAGATCTTATAAATTAGAGATACAAAAGTCACCTACAGCTGAATAGATTTCACTATAATCAAAATATGTAGTTTCCACCCAGTGTAATGGCATAAATTATAAAGCAAAGGACAAAGTGGTGCCACCCCAACTATCTACCCAAATCTCCAGCATAACTCCAACCGTCATAAGGAAAATGGAGGGGCTCGCGACATGGCTCAACACTTAGGAGCACTGGCTGTTCTTGCAGAGGACCCAGGTTCAATTCCCAGGACCCATGTGTGGCTAATAACTATCCTTAACTCTAATTCCAAGGAATCTGATGCCCTCTTCTGGCCTCCCCAGGGACTGCACACCCATGGTGTGTTTACACATGTATAGGCAAAACACTCGAAGGCATAAAAGAAAAAGAAAAAGAAAATTCAAGCTACCTAGTAGGAAAACGGGCACTTCATGAGCAGCTGCTTTCCCAAGGGAGAACCATGAATGCACAACAGAAATATGAGAAGGTTTTCACATCACTAATAAAAGCAAAAAACCCACAAACTTAAAAGCACAGGGAGATGGCATTTTATACCCATCAGAGTTGCAGAAATCCAAACACAGACAGTAGGATTTGGCAAGGAATTAAAGTAAACAGGCGCTTTCAGCTGTGGCACTTGGCACTACAGAGCAAGCTGCCAGTCCCTAATTAGACTCACAGATGCACATGCTCTACAGCAGAAAGATTCTACTTTAAATTAGAAGCTGTTTGAAGAAAGGGCTCTTGATGCTTTGTGTGGGACAAACCAAAGATTATTCAGGACACTTGTATACTGTATACAGTTTAGCATCCCTTCCCTGCCCTCCCCCAACTCACAAAAATATTAGCCCAATTTTCCAAATGTCAAAGGGAGGTAGATGGCTCCAGGTGAGGTCTTTTGGGAGCAATTCCTGCACATTTCATACAGTGTGGCCACGTGCTCCAACAGCTTGTATTCTATGTGACCTCTGAGGTTGTACAGAAATCCATAAAGGGTGTGTGTTAAGGTTTGAATCTGAAATGTTCCCCATAGGCTGTTTTGAGTGTTACTTCTCTTATTTGTGGCATTATTTTGAAGGTTGTGGAGCCTTTAGGGTATGAGGTATAACTGGTGGATGTGGGTCACTAGGAACAGGCCTTTGAAGATTATGCCCACCCCATGGTTCCACCACCAGTGTTCTGCTTCCTGTCTGCTGTCACGTCACAGCACTACAATGCTGTGTCGACCCTGCTGTGATGATCTGAGGACCCCTGAAATCTTGAGCCAATATAAGCCCTTGCTCCCTTAAGTTGTTTCTACCAGATATGCTGTCACAGCAACAGAAAGGTAACTAATACAGCATGCACTGAGGTATCTGTTGTTCTGAGCAATCACTAGATACTAAGTAACTAAGTCCAGAAGTGGAGATGAACAGAGTACTGTGCAACAGTGAGGGCAACAGCACTCTGTGGAGCAAAATGAAAATAGCTCAAACTGATACTGAGTGAAATTCATAATACAGCAGGAAATGCTTTATAAGCAGGGAAGCCACTGCAACTGTTTTGTTAGTTGGATGTGATGTACCTGCTAAAGTACTGTCCAAGCATTTGTGTTTATGCCCATAGGTTAAGTTATTATAGCAGCCACTGTTTAGATGTTCTTGCTTCTTGCTGTTTGTGTTTTTATAGTAAATGGAGTTCCACTGAAATGGGCCAACAGCCCATGGAATACAGATGTTCAGTGCCTTGCCACAATGGGAGGAAGATCATCCAACACCTATCACCCCTTCCAGGGCTCAGGAACATTTTCTGAAGAGGTTGGTGGAAAGAATGCAAGAGCTGGAGAAAGGGGTGGAGTGTTACCTGAAAGTGCCCTCTGACCACTATGCCAGCAAGCTATAGTTACACCTCCTTCCCATGTTCGTCAAGGAGTGGAGGGGAGAGTCAGTTACCCCTCCCACCCAATCAGTTGATTTTAGCTGCACAAGGGGGACAAGCTAAGGATATACAAGCTGAGGATGCCATTAGGCACCTCTCCTGCCATTTTGTGCAGCTGTCAGGAAGTCATGGGATCTACGTTTAGTGTGGACTTTCCAGTGCAGCCATAAATGGGGATGGGGGGTGCTCACTCCTCTGTAAGAAAATCCCTACCCTATGCTCTATTAAGCCCAATAAACTTGTTAGGATTTTACAATTAAAAAAAAAAAGGAAAAAAAAGAAACTTTAGCAATATATTGTACAGAACAGCAAGTATAATCAATAATAATGTATTATATTTGTATTTCAAAAATGTGTATTTCAAAATTGCTAAAAAAGAATATTTAAAATATTCTTGTCACCAAAAATGACATATGTGTAAGGTGATTGATTCATTAACTTGTTTGATTTAATCATTCTACAATGTAAACATCACAACATTATATTGGACTCAATAAATAAAATTATTCATCAAAAAAGTTTAAAAAAAAAGCAAACCATAGAATATTTTAGTTTGGACACATGCACACACAAATAGATATTTATTGAATTCGTGATAGGGTTTTCTTGTTTCAGCCAAGGGAGAATTGGACTGGAGAAATTAACACGGGGGGTTTAAAGACCGTGTGGTTGTGTCTTTTTTAAAAAGTAGACAGGGAAGCTGGAGAGATAGCTCAGTGGTTAAGAGCACTAGCTGTTGTTGCTGAGGACCCAGGTTTGGTTCCTAGCAGTCACATGGTAGCTAACAACCAGGGGATCTGATGCCGTCTTCTGGCCTCTGTCGGCATTGCATGAATGTGATGCACTTAACATACCTACAGGCAAAACACTCATATAAAATAAATAATAAATAAATAAATAAGGGCAGGATGTGAAAGCAGTATGAAAAAGAACATTTAATTGTTCTGAATGATGTTCATGGATAGGGTTCATTGTTTTACTTTGTGTGTGTATTTTACCCCTGTGGGCTGCATATAGATAAGGGTGAGGGGAAGGGTAAAGCCATGCTGGGAGTATAGACATCTTCTGTGGCTTTGAACCCCAAGAGCTGGGAACAACTGTTGTGTTCCATTTCTCTATCACACAGGCTATCAAGCTGTCGTCTACACAAGTCAGGTATTCATCGATTGCTAGGTTCTTCAGAAAAATGATTTTGTACTGACATCTGAGGAATGGGCCCTCCTCATCCTTCCCCCAACAGTTATACTCCTGTACCTTTTTTCTGAGCACTTTTTCTTAGGACGGGAAAAGACATACAAAGTGCTAAAGTTCCCATTTCAAAATGTCCAGTTTCAGTGGTGTCAATGCATTCACGAGGCTGTGCAATCACAACTGGAATCTAGGTCCAGAACTTGTTCATCATCTCAAATTGAAACTCCACTCCTATTAAGTAATAACTTCTTCAGTCCTTTGCTTCTGGCAACCTCTCTTCTATTTTCTGACTGAGTGCTCTCAGTACACCTGTAAGTGGAATCATACAACATTTGTCTTTTTGTGTTTGGCTTCTTCACTTAGTGTAATGTTTTCAAGATGTTCCCCCTTTTACATTGTGTCTACATCTCATTCTTTTTAGGGTTGAATGACTGTCCACGGAATGGATGTGCCACATTTCGTTTATTCATCTGTCAATGGAATCATGAATTGTCTCTACCGTCTAGCTATGTAAACAGGGCAACCATGAACATTACTGTACTAACATTTGTTCAGTCCCTACTGCAGTAGTTTGGGGCGCATTCCCAGAGGCAGAATTGCTGAATATGTGGGAACTTTATGTTTCGTCTTTTGAGGAACTACACACTGATTTTGATAGCAGTGGTACCATTTCACATTCCCATCTGCAATTCATAGCGGTTCTAATTTTTCTACAATCTTGCCAGTTTTCATTGTTGTCTGTTCTTTAATACCATCCTAATGAATATGAAAAGGTACGTAACTATGATTCAGTCAACATTTCCTTTACAACCAGTGCTAAGCATCGTATGCATTTTTCAACCAGTAATACAAACTGGTTTCAGCATTTTCCCAGATGTGGTACACAGAACAAAGTATTTAAATCTTCACTGGAGAAAAATAGTTGAAGAAGCCAACTGCAGTGATGTCTTATCATGTGTGTATTTAGCTTCTGAAATTCAAGAGTAGAGTGTAAGATGGCAACCTGGATTTTCTGTAGTTTTGGTCCTTCTCAGAAGTTTTTCTAAGTATTTTATGTGGAAAGTGATGCTATTCTTTAAAGATATGCATCTTTTTATACTAATGATCTACATATAAAGTCAGTTGTTTCATGTGGCATTCAAAGAAAATTTTATCACTTGCAGCTTTAAAGGAAAACTGGGGTGTGCTGGTGCTGATCTGGTGGGCTGGGCTCTGCCATGGGTTTTACTCAAGGATTTTTTCAGGGTTACTTTTCACTGTACAGCTTTTACGATTCTCAGATGCACTGATGTTAAAAATGACTGTCCATGTAAGATGCAATCTTAAATTTCACTATAGGGTAGGTGAGATTGCTCAGTGGGTAAAGGTGCTTGCTTCTGAGTCTGTTGACCTGAATTCAATCCCCGAGACCCACATAGTGGAAGGAACAAACTGACTCCCACAGATTGTCCTCTGACCTCCAGATGTGCCTATGCCCACACAAATACAGACACACGAAATAAAAGTGTAGTTAAAGATTTTTAAAGCCTTTAAGTTTTACTATGTATTCTCCTCTTGAAGACTGAGAAGTGCTGATAACTCTTGCAGTAATGAAATTTGGTGGGCCAAGTTTAAACCAAGTAATGGGAAGCTTTTTTGCTGTAAAGAAGTTATATTTTTTACCTTGTAGACCAGATAGTGTCTGTTATAACTGTCCAGCTCTGCAGTTGAAGATGTACAACAACAGCCATAGACAGTATGTAACTGAACAGGCATGGGCACAGCTGTGTTCCAGTAAAACTTTATTAAGAGAGGCAGTACAGAGGTCGGGTGAAAAAGACATCAAGCAGATTTGACCAGCAAGCATCAGTTTTCTGCCCCTAGTTTAGATCAGCGTGGGCCAAAGTATATTCAATCAAGATGGTCGACTCTTCTTTTTTAACTTAAATCCTCTAGTGGAGCATTAGGTTACTGAATTTAAATTTAAGTAGTAAATAATTCCAATTTTTGTAATACTGAAGGTTGATAACATGGCAGTTACTGTTTTGGTGCCTGGGTTTTCATTTCTGTGGCACCAGCACTAATTGTGTAGTAGATATCACTAAAGCTCCAAACCTTACATAGTTAGGTAAAATTGGGCTATAAGACAAGTACTAATTCAGTCTGACAGATGTCCTTGTAAAAAGAGGAAGTATAAACACATAAAGAGGCCCCAGGGCTGCATGCATAAAGAAAAGATCCTGTGAACAGATGGTAGGGCAGGGCAGCCTTTTGCCAGCCAAGAAGAGAGACTCCACATGAAACTAAGCCTGCCATGGCCTCAGTCTTGGCCTTCCTGTCTCAAGAACCATGAGGAAATGGCTTTCACTTGCTAAAGTCCCCTGTCCGTCTCATTTTGTCGTGGTAAATGTAGAAAAATAATACAGTAGGTGAAGAAAAGCCATCCAGCCTAACTTATAGAGAACTTAGATATCTTTTATCATCCTCAGGGACCTAACATTACAGATACCTTTTAATGAATTTTAAGGATGAATTTGTATATTGTAATTATATTTGTATATTCAGCATCAGGACGTGTCCCTCGTGACAGAATCATTATAAAATAGATTCCCAAGATGAGTGGATTAGTTATTTTCATGTCTCTGTGATCCAAACACCCCAAAGAACAACTTAAGGGAGGACAGATTTGTTTTAGTTCCTGATTTCAGGGGCTCAACCCATGGTTGCTTAGCTCCATGCAGGTGGGCAGAACATCATGACAAGAGAGCATGTGGTGGGAGAAGTTCTACCTCATGATGGACAGAAAGCAGAGAAAGAGGAGGGGCCTGGGGACCCAGTATAATCCTCAAAGTCATGCTACCAGTGACTGCTTCTTGCGGCTAGATCCCATCTCCCCAAATGTACACAGCTCCCCAAAAAGTATGCGACCAGCTGGGGGCGAAGTGCTCGGAGCACAAGCCTATTCAAACCACAACATTCTTAGTCCATTTCTTCCCTCTTCCCTTTAGTTCCTTCTAAGTACTGTCCATTCTGTTTCTATTCTTGGACTCTGGGGTTTCCAAGTAGATGCATATTTCTTTGGTTTATTGAGCTGCTTGTTGCAGACAAGAAGTTGGTGTGTATGGCAGAAGACACAGAACCAGAGAACTTACTGGCTGTGTGCAACCTTGGGTGTCTTATTTCCCTGAATCAATTTCCTTGTTTTCATGGTATAATAATGTCTATATTATTTTCAGAGTTCCTGGAAGCATTAGTGTCAGTGTGAGTGATGTGTGCGGCATGCTGGATGCTTCAAGGTTGGTGCTCCATCAATGGTAGCTATTCTAGATAATCCAGAAATATTGGTTTATTTCCCTTTGTTCTGCCTTTATGATCTGAGTTGATTATAAGCTGTGGAATATTTGCTTAAGGAAGGGATTTAACTAATTCCTTATGCATGATGTTTGCAATATTACTTGGTTTATCAGCATTTACCGAGGATTTAGCCCCTCAAGGAAATTTTGTTGCCTGGCGGACACATGAAAGATGTGGGAACAAGGTGTGACACAGTAGGAAATGCATGAGGCTTTCAAGGGTGAGTTCTGCCCTGTGTAAACTTTTGCAAGTCCCTTTCTCTTACTGACCCTTGTTTATCTTATCTGTAAAGGGGCTTAGTCTATAATACAAACTGACCTAGAACTCATTATGTAAGCCCAGGCTGGCCTTGAACTCCTGGCACTCCTCCTGCCTCAGCTTCCTAGTCCTTGGATTACAGATGGGAGCCACCATGTCCAGATTTGGACATTTTGATGTTTAATTAAAAACAGCTAACATAAAAGCTACTTCTATCAGCTTTGGTAATAAGATAGATACATGTAAACAGTCTCACAGCACGGTGTCCACACTAATGTTCATCAGCATTCACAGTGAACTGTTATCTGCTCGAAGCCAGACTCAAGGGTTACTGGTTCCAGTTATCCTAAAACATGAGTCTAAAGTGATATTTTCCTAAGTTCTCACTCCCAGTCTGACATCCCTGATTATATAACTGACTGTAGGTAACTTGAAGCACTTCAGAATCACCTCCTACAGAGGCAATGCAAATCTGATATGAGATGTCCACTGACATGTCTTAGGAGGCCAAATTGGCATCCCATCTTTGGTTATTACAGAGAACAAGCCCTGTTTCATCTGTGTTTTGAGAGAGTTCTATTCTAAATCTTATCTAATCAGGTGAGTTTCTAAAACTGTGATTAAACTGTAGCTAGCTGGGGGAAAATTAGAAATAAATTGGAATTGTCAGTGACCTGAGATTGACTGTCCTTCCCAAATGTGTGCAGAAATGATTGAGCTGTTCTGCTCTGCTCTGTGTTCCAGGCTTTGAGGAGAAATCCAGAAGAAAGAATGTGGGGAAGGAAAAGATGACGTCTGTGCAGAGCCAACAGAACCTGAGGATACTTACAGTGAAGAGAGGTGCACAGCGAGAGAAAACGTACTAGTCAAAGGTAAGGGGGCAGTTCTGTGAATACCAAACCCTTCGATGCATTGGCACCAGTAAGTGTGTTTGTGAGTCTATACTGGCTTGTCCTCTGGGGATGACTCAGGACACATGCTGTTACATAACCAGCCAAATATCTGCAACACCACCAATGAGGAACTCTCCCATGTTCAAATAAAAGAAAAATGCCCTAAAGTTGAATGCTAGACTTCCATTTTATAGAGGTTTTCTTCCCAGAGAGAAAAAGAAACTAACAACAACAAAAAATATAGTAATGGTTCCTCACATTAGACAAATCACCTACAGCATGTTACTCATATTCTACAAAACATTCTATTTGTGAAATTATTTTCTCTTTGTTCCCATTTAAACATTTAACTTGATGAAATCCAATGGATTAATGAACAAAGACGATGGTTGATTTTTTTCTTCAGTTCATGATGGTTTAGTTCAAATGCTGTTTTTTTAATATTGTTTTTATTGAATTTTAATTTGATGATATTTAGATTCTCTCACCTATGTGCACCTCCCCTTACTGCCCCCCATCCAATTTAATGTATTGTATTTTGTATATAGATATATATACAGATAGATAGATAGATAGATAGATAGATAGATAGATAGATAGATAATCTGACGTAGGTAACTTGAAGCACTTCAGAATCACCTTCTACAGAGGCATTGAGATGTCTGACATGAGATATCCACTGACATGTCTTAGGCAGCCAAATTGGCATCACATCTTTGGTTATTAAGGAGAACAGCCCCCATTTTATATATACACATATATATTCATATATATGTATATATATGCCTATAGCCTCTGATTTGTGTCCCCAAATGTCCTTCAGTGTGGGCTCATCCACTGGACACTGGAGCCTGGTTAACCTACCAAGAGTCCCATCCTTGAAAGAAATTGGAATTAGGCTGGCAGTAAGAAATAACTTTAAACTCATCAAAGATGCCTAGTCCAGGCATCTTTGATGTACACCTGTAGTCCCAGCACTCGGGAGGCAGAAGTAGGCAGATCTCTGTGAGTTCAAGGCCAGCCTGGTCTACATAGTGAGTTCCAGGCCAGCTGGAGCTACAGGGAGACCCTGTTTAAATGTCCATTGTGTCCTAGGTTTGATATTTGGGCTCTTCCTATGGAATCTGCTAGAAAGATATTAAGAACTGTTAAACGCTTGGCATCGGGAGCCAGTAGAGAAACGCAAATCAAACTACACCACAGGGCTGGAGAGAAGGCTCAGTGGGTCACAGCACTTGCTATCCAAACATGAGGACTTGAGTTCAAATGCCCAGAACCCGTATGAGAAAGTCAAGTATGACTCTTTGTGTGCCTATAACCCCAGTGCTGTGGAGGTTGGAAACAGGAGACTCCCAGAGGCTTGCTGGCTACCAGGCTAACTCCAGGTTCAGTGAACCTAAGTAAACATCTTCCCCTACTCACCCATGCCTCCCTCTCCCATCCTTGTCTCAAGGGAATAAGAGAGGAGTGTGATAGGACAGGACATCTGATGTTCTCCTCTTTCCTGCACACGCATGTGTCACTGAGCCCCAAGGATCCACCTGCCTCCACCTTCCCAGCACTGGAATTACAAGCATGTGCCACCAGGCCTTTCATTTTTAGTATGTGTTCTTGGGATCAATCTCAGATTCTTGCGTTTGCAAAACAATCACTTTACCAACTGAACTATCTCCACAACCCCAAGTATATAATATTTATATAAAAAAACCTCCAAACCCTGTTATGTTCCTTTGAAATGATGCTTTATACTCCTGTCAGAAAAAGCAACAAATTACTAGCTAACTTTTAGTCACTCTGTTAAGTATTTTACATGTGTTAGCTCATTTGAGCCTTAATAGAACCAGAGATACTGTTATTTGCATTTCACAGATGAAGACATTGAGAACAGAGAGGTTATATAACATGCCCAAGGTCACACCACTAGTGAGAGGCAGAGCTGATCTTCAGAAAGGGGAAAAGTGGCTTCAGAGCCACAGTCCTCTGAACCACTGCCCTTTGCCACCTCCCGAGTCTAAAGAGCCTCTGAAGCAAGAGAATTCTGTCAGCTGAGTGAGCTTCAAACATTTCAGTTGTGCAGCTTTATCTGAAGAGTTTGAGGGCTTGATGGAACAGTTTGTTTTTCTGCAGTACAGATTTCTCATCTGAGGTATGTAAACTGTTTGTTTATAGAGGGGAAAACATCCTTTAACATTTAGACTTTTATTAAGAACAATCTTGAAGGGGGACAAAGGAAAGCTGCTTACCCAAACAGAAGATTTCCAAAGCTTTTAGTGGGGAAGAGGAAATCTGGTAGACGAGATGTCCATCCAAATCTCCAAACTGAAGGGAAAAGTTAAACCTTATATTGTTTCCTTCCTCCTAAGACTCACGTCTCACAGAACGGTAGGTTCATTACACAGACACAAAATCCATGTCTATGTTCAAACAAACAGGTGCTGAAATGAAAGGGATTTATTGCAAGAATTCTCAGGCACTTGGAAAAGCATGGAGAATAAGCAAGAAAGGGATAAGATGTATACAGATTATGTAACATGAGCTTTTTCTTAGAGGTATTTCACCCCAAAATTCTTCTTCCCTGGAAAATCAGGCTTTCTCGGACGCTTTTTTGAAAAAAATCTTTGAAGTAGGAATTTCCAGGCCCACCACCAGGGGTCAGTCGTGCCCCACCCCGGCTCCACCCCCGCCCTTTCACCCTCTGAACATTTAGCAGTCTCCTTCCCTCAGCACACCTGAGACAGGCTTACCTTTTCAAGTAGGCTTTGCTAAAACCGTTCAAGGAGTGAGTGAACGGAAATGAGAAGCCCTAAAGCTAGCCGCGCGTTCCGAACCCCTGCATCAGCACCGCAGTGAGGCAAGAGCACATCCTTGTAAGACTTGGGTACAGAACTTGAGTTCCTAGCCTCATCTCTTCCCTTTCCCCCTCCTGTCTTCCGGGGACATGGCCCTTCTGTCATCACAGGGCCCAGGGGCACCTGTGGGCCTCGCGTGTTGCACGTGAAAAGAAATCCCTCAAGCCCTGTGCTCCCGCAGAGCAGCCTCTTCCGGTTTCCACTTCCAGCTTCCTCTCAGGCCTGGTAGGCAGCTCTAAGGGAGCACTGTGGCGCTCCAGTCAATGCTCCAGGCCTGACTAGAGCAGATCTGACTAGAGCCACCTTCACGTCCCATACGAAGATAGACATTATCTACCAGCGTAGCACCCTTTCCTCACAGAATTCAGAATGGTCTCATGATCCTTCCTGACAGAGGCAGGCCTTTCTAACCAATGGCTAATCAATTAATATGACTAGGAAACACGCTCCTTAAAGAAGCCTGGGATGTACATCTGGAGCCTTCTCTGGTGACTCTCTTGAATGAATGTAAATTTCCGTAACCTTCTGCCCTATACACACACACACACACACACACACACACACACACTGTATCAGCCATGTATGGTGATGTACACATGTAACCCCAGCACTGGGGGTGCTGAGGTGGGAGAACCTTGAGTTCAAGGTCAGCTGAAACGATATAGCATAACCATGTCTCAATTTTTTCTCCTATTTGTGATCCACAATAAACTATGTCTGTTAAAGCCCCAGCATAACCTTATCCATATTGTACTATACCTACTTGAATGAAGGGTCTTCCTACGTCCCAGCATCAGCCACAGGGACCACACTGTGGCTTACCTTCTGAGTCTGCTGATGTCTTATGACATGTAGCCCATTTTCACTAGCAGGTTACCTGTGGATGAAATGCCGAGAAAACAGCCTGTCCTGTTTGAAATTTCAGCAAAAGCCTTGTTGAGTATGAGAAGCAGAGCCTGCAGTGGTGGACTTTGAAACTAGTTAGCACCTGATAGCTTAGTTTCTGTTGAATACCAAGCACTTACTTTAGTATTACAGAGACAGTATGGCATAGTCACTAAGGAGGACTTCTGTAGTTAAATGGAGGTTACCCCTTTGCTCCTCTGCTTAGCTTTGGGGTCTGTGGTGACTGACTACTCTGCCTTCTATCTCATGTGACTCATCTGCACGGCCGGTGTTGTGTATCCACCTCATGAGAGTATTAAACACCACTGTGAGCACTGGGTGGAGTTGGGCATTTAATTCACCTGAGAAAATGATAATATAATTACCAGTCTTTTAAAGAACTCCTAGGTCTCCACCAAAGCCACTGTGAAAAGATGAGGCCAAAAGCAAGGCAGGTGTGTTCTTGACTTCCAACTCCCTCAGTGATGATCATAAACTGTGCATTGGGAGTGAACTTCCCCTCACGGCCAGTGGGGTGTGCTGTGGGAACAGAATACTTCAAAGGCTGGTTCTGAGGCCAGTGCGACCCTTCACCTAGAATGGTGTGAGCAGCCATGTTCGACTTCCCTGTTCATTCTCTGGTACGTTGCCTGTGAAATTTCATCCATCTCATCCATCCACACTCGTAAGGTCGCAGAATAGATGAACATTTGTTAAACATCTTCCCCAGCAGTGCTTGAGGAATTGATAATCGAGTCAGAATGATGGGACGTGGCTATATTGAATACTGGGAAGAAAGCATCCTGGAAATGTTACACATGATTAACTGCTGGTGAGACATAACAGCACTGTGAAGAACAGAGACAGTGGAAGTCTTTAAGAACAATAGCACGGGACCACCTTCCTGTCTGTCCTTATAAGTCTCCATCTGGCCATGTAACAGGAGGGAGGTAGGAGATGGATGGGGACACAGGTAGGAATAAAAAGCTGTTAACATTCCAAGTCCTGATTATTCAAAGGTAGAGTTTACATCAACAGCATCTGTGTCTGTTTTGTGTTTCTCTGGGTGATGTGTGCTTCCCAATCTTGCATTCATTCTTTTAGCTTTGCCTCATGACAGTAGCCTTAAATTAACACAGTGCCCCTCAGAAAATTTTAAATCCATTTCTTTTCTTTTAAAAATTACTTTTTTCAATTGTAAATGTCCACAGTGAGATTTAAGGTAATCAACAGATGTCTTGTATCAAGTCATGTGCCTTTTTGAAGTCATTTAGCCTCTAACAAGAAAAAAATTGTACCTCATTCTTATTCAGGGGACTATAAAGGGACATGGGGGAAGTTTTTGAGGTGATAGGATGATTTGATTTTACTTTGATGATAATTACATGTGTATATACAGTTGTCAGAAACTGTACATATGAGGGGGTGAATTTTTATATGTGTAAATTAAATATTAATATAAGAGGGGCTGGAGAGAGATGGCTCAGCAGTTAAGAGCACTGGTTTTTCTTGCAGAAGACCCGGGTTCAAATCTCAGCACCCACATGGCAGCTAACAACTGCCCGTAACTCCAGTCCCAGGGGATCCAACAGCCTCTTCTGTCCTCTGCTGGCATTGCATGACATGAGTGCATTTAACCTACACACAGGCAATACATGCAAATACATAATATAAAAATATACATAAAATAAAAATAAAAATATTTTTAAAAAACATTAATATAAGAAAGACAGAAAGGAAAGAAGGGTAATGGATTGAATATCTCTATCAATGGAAGCAACTGCTGTAAATCCTCCTGTGTTAGAGCTATGGTATGGTTTGGGGAGCTCTGGGGGGCTTATGTAGTAAGAGGTGTTAAGTGAAAAGACTAAAGCAAGTCTTCCTGTGTTTCATTTTTGACTCTGCTACCAATTTGCTGTATGACCTAGAACAAGTTCACTGATATCTCTAAGCCATACCTCACTAGCAAATGTAGATACCATAATTTTCTTTATCTAATCAGAGTGTTAAGGATTAGATGGATTTATGTGTTCAAAGTGCTTAGAATCGAGCATGGGCACCTAACGCTATAAAGTTGTATAATATTTAGAAATGCTTGGAGTTGAGGCTGTGATATAAACAGCTCTGAATCAGAGATCCAGAATCACAGAAAGATGGATCCTGGTCAGGAGGAGTTAATAAATAACAGAAAGAAAGGAAAGGGGCAATTCTGTGTGTCCTGAAGACATAACTTACATATTCATATTTTGTCAAATGTACTAGAAACGTTTTTTGTCTCTGGCTGAACCTCAGCTCTCAGCTGCATCGCTTCCCCAACATCCTTTTCCGTTTCCAAATAACTTCCCCTGCTGGACTGTCCCACAGGACACATTTCCAAAAGAGCACCAGTGCTTTTTATGCAGTGTTTGTGAATGAAAATGATACTCAAAGACAGCAAAGATGACAGATCTCCTATCAAACTCTGGGTGGTCTGTGCAATAATTATTTACTTACACTTGACTGATGTTTAGTGTAATTCATACAGCCCCCCAAACTGTGTTAAACACTTATAGCAGGACAAAATGCAAATCAGCTCAGTTTCCAACAGAGTCCTGTAGGACTGGGTTTTTTTTGTTTTTTGGTTTTTTTTTTGGCTTATGTTTCCAGGTGGAGAGTCCAGAATAGCAGGAAAGAGATGGCAACAGGCAGACAGAACTGGAAGCTAAGAGA
>NW_008331995.1:7076834-7095180 GCF_000622305.1 Nannospalax galili | reverse complement strand
GTTGGTGTATGCATCTCTAATCTGTATGTATCTGATTATTACTACTCATAATCGGTTGCACTTGGATCCTTGGTGCCTGTGTATGTCTATAAAGTCATCAGGTAGATTTCAATGGTATTGTTTATCACCTCCTCTAATTAACATGATGTAAATTTCCATGCTTCCTCCTCAAATATAATACATTTTTTAAAATTTGTTGATTTTTTTTTGTGTGTGTGTGTGTGTATCACACAGAACATCCCAAACCGTCTTATTCAACTATACACCCACCTCCCAGATGGCACCCTCCCATAGCCTACCTCCCCCTACTAGGGCCCTTATACTCTGATATCCCTGCTACTGTCTGCTGTGTTGTCGGCACCAGGCCTGGGGTTTTTTATGATTTGGGTAACAGAGTGTACATAGGCAAACAAATTTTCCTTAAGCAAAGGGTACTTTGGGGTTTTTTTTTTTCTAATAATTTTCTATGCTATATTCTAGACACCAGCTAGAGGGGTCTGTCTTCATGACCTAATTGGTGATTAGCTTTCAACATGATTTTTTTTTAATGGAGGTAGAAGTAGAGGAGGTGACATTTACTATGGGACTCTACATTATGGCTCAGCCTGAATAAAAATAGCTTGATTCAGGCATGGTGGCTTACACTTTTAGTCCCAACACTTGAGAGGCAGAGGCAGGAGGATCTCTGTGAGTTCAAGACCAGCCTGGTCTATATAGTGAGAGCCAGGCCAGCTGGGGCTACAAAGAAACCCTGTCTCAAAAAGACTGAAAAAAAAAAAAAGAAAGAAAGAAAGAAAAAGAATAGCCTGACTTTTATGACTCTTAACATTTAAGCCATTGCTGAGAGTCTGCTCCTCCAGGATTTTTCTCAGAACTGTACTCTTGAACAAGGACTCACTTTTGAATATCCAGCATGAAATGGGGGAAGTACAAATGAACTGTTAGCAGCGGATTGTGTCCCTTCTGACCCCTACTGACTTAGAACAGCATAGTGTATATGCACACACACACACAACCACAGATTTTTATCAGTTTTTCTTATTGCAATGAGATAAGTGCTGTTTGCAGCTGCAGTGCTTGATATGTAAACACACATACATGCATACATATATTATTCTGGGTCAAGGGCAAGGTAGAGTCATGAGGGATTAAGTCTATATGCTCAGGTCACCAGAGGAGCACACAGCTTGGTGAGCTTGTCTATGTTATAAACAAGCTCAGATAAGATTAACTTTCTGGCTACAAGGTTAGGTCAAAGTCATTTGTCCAGAGTTTGTGCGTACTGGGGGGCGGGGGGGGACGACAAACATTTAGGGCATAGCCAACTCAGCAGATCAGCACTGTGCTTGGGACCCCTTATAAACACCAGCAAAATCATCAACAGAAAGTGTGTAATCATGCATGAACTGAAAGGGTCCCAAGCCTTTGACATTACAATGTGAGGTTGTGGTCTACAAATGAGTTGGGCTGCATTCAAAGCTATCTTGGGATGCATGGGGCCCATAGGCCACAGGTTGGACACACCTAAAGACCTTGAAAAGGACATACATAGCATGAAAATCGAAGCTAGAAGGCAAAATGTTCCTCATTATGCCTCTGCTGGAAGCTTCCATGTCAGGAGACACGGAGTTTTCCTACTCTGCGTAAGTCACAGAATAAGCACACAAGGACCTCAAGTGTTGATTTTGGAGTTAGAAATGAATTTGGGCCAGTAGGCAAATTTGTAGATAGAGTCTATGAATAGTGAAGATTTCCTTATGTCAATAAAAATCACCTCACATAAGGGCCTGTGAGAGCCTTCCCTCCATTTCTGAGCAATTTGGCTAAAATTGTGGAACTTACAGGGGGAAAGTGCCTAGGGGATCAAACACACGTCCCCCAACCCCACCTCCTCACCTACAGCCCACCTATCTCCAAGAGAAAGCTTCTAGGGCAAAGTCAGAGGTAAGCAGGCCACTGCCTGTGGGCTCAATCCATAATACAGCTGCTTGTTTGGGGCTATGTTCTGATGAGAATGGGTCTTTCATCTTTAAATGGGGGTGGGGGATTAAATAGCTATTCCTTTGACTCATGAGGATCATATAAAATTCACATTTTGGCATCCATAATAAAAAATTTACTAAAGCAGCCATACCCACGTTTTTATTTTTCAATGGCTGCTCTTGTGCAATAAGAAAAGTAGCTGCTATAAGAAACCTTTTGAGCCTACAAAATTAAACATATTTACTATCTAGTTTGTGTGTGTGTGTGTGTGTGTGTGTGTGTGTGTGTGTATGTGTGTGTGTTGCATGTATGCTAGTTTAGTTATCAAGTTCCAGCAGCTTCTTTCCTGGATGTCCAGAAGGTAAAGTCTTTTTCTTTTGTCTTGATTTTGAGTTTTATACTAGGGATCATTTACACTAGGGCTAGCCAAGAGAATTTTCTGTGATGCTAGACCTGTTCCAGATCTGCTTTCTCCAATATGGTGGTTCCTGATATAGGTGACCACTGAGAACCTGAGATACACTAGTGGAACTGAATGTTTGATATCCAATTTTAATTAACTTGAAACAACCACATGTGACTACTGGCTACCTTGTGTAGATTTGAGATTATAAACTGGCTGGAAGACTGGATTTATTGCCAACATGTAAAGTTATGGAGAGCTCATACAAAGGCCAGAAGGCTGCGTTCTTGTGAAGAACTAGAACACTTAGAGATACCAGGGGTGTCCTGAGTGATCTCTGGCCTCTATTGCTCCCAGTCTGCTATGTCATCATCATTACCTGCTCGCTATTGATGGTTGCAAATGTAACCCCTCATTTAACTCAACCCCTTACTAAAGTCCAGGGACATTAAGAGTCTTATCCAGAAGTCATGCAGTATATATGTATTTTTTTGAGACTAGGTTTCATGTACTCCAGGCTGGCCTTGATTCTCTGTGTTGCTGAGGATGGCCTTGAACTTCTGATCTGCCTGCCTCTGCCTCCTGAGAGCTGGGATTACATTGTGCCCATTTATACTTTGCTGGGGATTGAACCCAGGGCTTCCTGCATGCTAGATAAGTACTCTGCCAACTAAGCTACATCCCCACCCTGTCATCCAGGAATTAATACTTAGGCTGGCACCAGAATCCAGGTCCTTGGAACCCTGACTGAAATCCCTGCTGTCGGGGGGGGTGGGGGGTGGCAGGGTACCCACAGAGTATCTGAGTGTGGAGAGATTGGGCTACAGCACCTGGATGCGTGGAGGTGAGGGAGGAGTACCACACAGTAAATGGCTGTGTCTGCCCTGTGTTTAAGTGTCTCATCTTCCTCTTCTTCTGACCATGGCAGGTTAGAGGTTGATGGGGGGTGAGGTCTTTGTTTTCTTCCCTCCAGGGCTGACTCAGTAAGGACCACAATGGGATGGAGGGCGTGGGAGGGAGAGAGTCCTGAACTTGTTTCCTTCTCAGATTTCCTCTCTCATTGTTTACCTCAGACATAGCCACAGTTGTCCAAGCCAGGGTCTCTGAGGGCCCTCTGCCTGCTGCGGGTCCTCCCCCACATCTCTGTTCCATGCAATTCCTGTGCTTACTGGGCCCCCACATCTCTGTTCCATGCAATTCCTGTGCTTACTGGGAAGCACCTTTCTTTTTCCAAAAGTCTTTTGACTTCCTTCTAAAGTCCTAGCCAATGAGTTGCTGGGCCAAACTGAAAGTAGGCTACTTATTAAATTCACAAGGGAAGCTTTGAAATGGGCCTGCACAGTAGGGAGCTACATTTGATGTCAGCCCATTCTTCTTGTTCTACTCTGGTCAGGGCTAACCAAGAAAGAGAACGTTTAGCTCACCTGGATTTGAGTCTGTCCTTGACTAATTGCTAGGTCAGTGACCTCAGAAAAATCTTGAGCCTGAATCGCCTCAGCTGTCAATGCGCCTGCCTCAAAGGGCTGTTGGTGAAATCCATGTGGCGATGAATGTAAATGTAAAAACCATACATAGGAACTGTTCATTACCTGCTTGTTTCTTGAGTTCTTAACTTGCACCTTTTTCCTCCCATCTTTTTCCTGAGCATGACCATGGAGCTGGATTCGTGGATTTCTACCATGTTTAGGGCAGGGCAGTAGGTACCTGCCAGCCAAGTAGACTTCTGCCAGCCAAGCCGTTAGGTAAGAGAAACTTCACTCTCGTGTGGCCTGAGGTAGGCTTGCTCCCTGTCTCCCAGAGTCAAGGCTGGACATGTGAGTCAGGTGTGTCCAGGCAGAGCCAGTCCAAGGTAGCTGAGGGACCCCTGCTGGAATGACTAGGAAAGGATCTTTCTCTAAGGGTTGCTCAGTGAGCCAGTTGTCAACCTAGACCTACGAGTGGCCACCTGGTTCCACTAAATCTGCCTGAGAACAAGATCAACAGTGAGACAGGGAGTAGGGGACAGAGAGAGGTGGAGAAGTGCCAGGCTGAAGCCAGGAACCTCTGTACCCATTAGCCAATGAGATCTCCATATTGACCTTCACTGGATTCATTCACACTTGCCTGGCCTATTAGAGTTGAATTTTTATCCCTGCAACAGAAAGACTTGGCCAAACATCTCCGTTTTCCATTTCCAATTTCTCTCAAATCTGTTTCCCAATGAATTTCATGAAGCTATTTTCTCACTTAAAGTAGCTCACTTGCACAGCATATGTTTTCTTCCCAGCATGCTTTGCTGCTTGGGCATTTGGTACATGTGACTTTTCACTGGGCTCTCTGCCCTTATCCATTCTCTATCTCAGATTTGGACAATAAACCCTTTGTAAGACAAATACATCCATTTTCTATTGCCGCATAACCAATTACCATAAATTTAATGGCTTCACAACATACACATGTGGCTGTGGGTCACGAATCTAACACAATTTAATTGGGTCTCTTGCTCAGGGTCTCACCAGGTTGAAATTAAAGTGCAGGCTGGGGCTCTGATCTTGTCTTGGGCCCAGGGTCCTCCTTCCGGCTCACTGGCTACTGACAGAATCCAGTTCTCTACAGTTGCAGGACTGAGGTCCTCAGTTCTCAGAGGCCACCTGTAGCTCCATCACATGTGGCTGACTCCGAAAGACTGTGTGCTTCAAAAACAGCAGGACCTCTTTCTCCCCCATCTGCCACAAGGCCATGATGAAGTAATCACCAGGGCAACACTGCAGTGCCTTTGGCATGTCACATAAGGTAATCAGGATCGTGGCAGCCTGTGTTTGCCATCTTCTCTTGGCTGGAAGGACATCCTAAACCCCAGCTACACACAAAGACAGGGATTTCCCAAGGCATGCACACCTGAGGCCCATGATGGAATTCTGCCACCACTTCTCACTGACCTGAATGGTCTAAGCCCACTTCAGCAGTGATTCCTGCTGATTGGTAAAATTGTCCCGTATAAACAGGAGCTCTTAGTTATGACATGTAAATTGTTTTGTAAAGGTTAAAAAAATAACAGTAGTAGGTTGACTAATGAGATATGCAGTCCTAATTCTTGGAATCTGTAAACAAAGACCTATATAACAAAGGTCTGGTAGAGGCAATTAAATTAAGATTCCTAAGATACAGAGATTACCTTAAGTTATCTGGATGAGTTCTACTTGTTACCATAAGTGTCCCCGTGAGAGACAGAGACAGAGAGACCACAAACAGACAAAGGAAGTGACAGAAAAGCAGAAGCCGAGAGTGGAATAATATGCCCACTAGGCAATGAGGGCTGTCAGCCACCAGAAGCTGGAAAATGCCAGGACTGGAGACTCAGAAGGGAGAGTGGCCCTGCTCACCGTGATTTCAGCCCAGTGAAACTGATCAGGAGCTTTTGACTATCAAACCCATGAGAACATGCATTTGTGCTGATTCTTTTAGCCACCCATCCTGTAGTGGTCTGTCACAAAAGTCCTAGGAAACAAGGACTTTCTCCCAGATGTAACTTTTTGGCCGAGAACTGATGATTAAGTCAAACTCAGTCACTAGAGGGAGAGACTGAGAGTCCCACACAGAGGTAACAGAATGCACAAAAGCCACGGCTTGCTGGTTCCTGCACTTGAGGGCTAGAAGACGGAAACCAGGGAGTGGGACTGTAGGGCCTGGATGACCCTGACCATGGACACAATAGACTCTTGAAGGCTGTATATACATGGTTGAAATGAAAATAATGGAGCCCAGCATCCCGTTGGAGACAATAGCATCACTTCAAAATGTCATTGGGGAACCAAGTATAGCATCACACGCCTGTAATTTCAGCACTACAGAGACTGCAGCTGGAGAATCTCAAGTTCCAGTCCAGCTTGGGCTGTAGAGTAACACCATGGCCCCCAAGCACAAAAACAGAGGTTTTATGGAGCTGTCTATACTTCTGTTTGAGTGATTTGCTCATATTGTTTCTGTATACAAAATATAGATGTCAAATATTCCTTTTTCTTGTATGTGTGTGTGGTGTATATGTAAGTGCACAGCCATGATCAATTTTTACATGGGTGCTGGGAAGGAATTCAGTCCTAATATTTGAGAAGCCAGTACTTTATCCACTGAGCCATCTCCCCAACCCCTCCAATTTTCCTTTCTTACCTTTGGAGAGTGTCCAGTGCCTTAGAAGGCTTGTGAGTTGTGGGTCATTGCAGCTAAGGTTAGAAAGAGTTCCTATATGGGTATCCCTGGGGAACCATTCAGATGCCTGAAGACTGGTTAAGCCCAGTATCTGGGCATCCACTGTCCCTCAGGCAGTGGCTGTGATGGTGTTAAAACATCACCCCTTGAAATGTGCCACTGTCAAATCCAGTTTACAGCACTGCTGTAATAAGCAGAGTTTATTGATCCAACCCTGCCAGCATCTACTGGCCTTTCTTGCTTGTGCCTCCCTGGACTTTCATTGAAGAAATACCTTCTAATTACAAAGACGCATTCTTTTCTCCGCTTAAGGGAAAAACCATCTATTTTCTAAGACAGGTGCTTCCTGGCCACATGGCATAAACGTATTAAAGTAGGGAGGGAGCCCAGTTTTAGCACAGACCTGTTTTATGCCTCTCCCCTTAAGTCTAGTTCAGATGGGCATTCTTGTTCTACAGGAATTTCACAGTTGTAAAAGCCATGCGTTGTTCCCTGCTGGTTGACATGTCTGAGCAGGTATCATGTGTTTTGACCAAGATCTCTGGTTCTTTTTGGATGGACATCTGCTAACTGTAGCCACCTCTCTCCTCTGGCCACTCTGTGTGTAAATGAAATGCCATCATGATGTCTGCTACTCTTACTCGGAGGTGGAAACATATGTCTTGAGAAACACATCTGAAATCATTCTATGTGTATACCTCTCCCTCAGGCCAACACCAACCTTGCTGAAAAGAAATCAATTTCAATAATAATAATAATAATAATAATAATAATCTCAACAAAGCCCATATGGAGAAATTCCAGAAGGTTCCAACTCCCTAAGGGACTGGAGGTGGCATTAGTGTACCCAGAAGTTAGGAGGCAACTAGAAGTTTTCCTCTACTTCCTTGATGAGCAGTTTGTACTGTTTTCTTGTTGCTCTTATCTGCAGTTCACAGCATATGAGATGTAGGGTTTTAATGTCCTCATCCTGTAGCTTTGGGAAAAGCCACAAGTATTTTGAACACATGGTGAATACATTCCGTTCCCTTGAGATAAATGAGGCAATCAAGTCCAGCTCCGAAGCAAGCTAGAGGAAGGTGGGAACTCTTGCTATTTCAAGTGACTTCACGTCTTTATTTCTGTCTTAAAGCCCATGCTAGGATCTGAAAACATCTAGGGAGGTCTGGTGATGAAGTAGGGTTACAGTGGGGAGCATCGGTACAAGGGTGATTCTGAGAGGGGCAAGTGGTGAGATAGGATTTGAGAGGTAGTCAGAGAGAATCATGCCTTGTCTTCAGGTAGGAGATTCAGTACCAGGTTAGGAGATCTGACTAGAACATCAAATCACCCAGAGTCAAATCTGGGCTAAGTGATTTCAAGTAAGTTACTTCACATTCCTGTGCCTCAGTTTCCTTAACTGTAAAATGGAGATGATCAAACAATGTCTACATTATTGAATCATCAGGAGATTAAATGAAATTGTAATACATGTAAGCACTTAGCCCATGAGGGCTCAGTAAATATTAATGATTGCTTTTATCAATATTATTTATGTGCTTATGTGTTGATCAAGATTGTTGTTTGTCCATCATTCAAGAAATGGCTTTGGACACAGCACATTCCAGGCACTGTGCGAGATGTCTAGGGTATAGACATGGTCTTGGGAATCACTGCAGTAGAGGCCCAAGTAGCAGCGGGATCAAAGAAGACACTGTGGAAACAGAGACCCACCACTGATACCGATGACCTGTGAAGCTTCCCATTGATCTTGGGGGATCTGGGAAAGATGTGGAACTCATCACTGGCACCCTCTCAGGTCCTCTGTCACTTTATCCACCCCCTCCAGGGGGCCTTGACTTCAGCATTACACCATGTTAACCCTTTCCTTCAGTTAAACTTAAAAGACTAATGTCAAGTTCTGAATCTCAGAAAACCAGAGAGGTATCAATTCATCTGAAGGTCTGAATATATAAATGTGCTTTACGTCTCCTTCCAGGCATTTGTGTTTTAGGCAGAAACTCAGCCAAATGGATTCTCTTTAACCATTAGAGGGAGAGAAGACCAGTGAACGGGGCCTGAAAACTACAGTAAGACTCCTGAAAATAGCCACTGTGCCCTACGGTGAAGTCCCTTCCTTGTGGCACCAGGTGTCTCAGCTTGTCTTTCTTTTGTTGATTTGGAAAGGTTGTTTAAATTTGTGTTTCCATCCAGTGAGGCAGTTAGCCTGGGCCTGGACCTGGACCAGGGAGCTTAGCTTTAGAACCTGGAACCTCCATGTACAAACTGGAAAAACATAATTCATACTGAGTGCTCATCCATCTATCTATCTATCTATCTATCTATCTATCTATCTATCTATCATCTATCTATCATCATCTACCTATCTATCATCTATCATCTATCTATCATTTTTCTATCTATCATCTATCTATCATCTATCTATCATTTTTCTATCTATCATCTATATATCTATCTCATCTATCATCTATCTATCATCTATCATCTATCTATCATTTTTCTATCTATCATCTATATATCTATCATCTATCTATCATCTATATATCTATCTCATCTATCATCTATCTATCATCTATCATCTATCTATCATCTATCTATCATTTTTCTATCTATCTATCTATCTATCTATCTATCTATCATCTATCTTCTATCTTTATCATCATCATCTATCTATATCTATCATGTATCTATCATCTATCATCTATATATCTATCATCTATCTATCATCTATCTATCTATCTATCTATCTATCTATCTATCTACCTATCATCTATCTCTATCTCTATCTTCTCTCTCCCTTCCTCTCCTGTCTTCTTTCTCCTCTTTTCTCTTTCTCCCTTTCACATCTCTTTCCCTTCTCCTTCTTGTCTCATTCCTCTCTCTCTCCTCTCTCTCTCTCACCCTCCCTCTCCATCTCCTTCTTCTTCTGTCTTCCCTTTGTGAACCCTGAACTGTGGGGATGATGACAGCACACACCTCCTAGTGTTGTTGCATAAAGACTTAATAAATAGAAAGTGGTGAGCATCATACTTGGCACACAGTCAACCCCCTTGGTCACCATCACCTTCATCTAGGGAGAAGTGCCACCTGTCTACCCAGATCAGCAAGTGGGTAATATTCTTAATATATTTCTGAACATTTAGTCACTTATATCTGAAACTCAACTTAAAAACAATGAAATTTCAAAAATCCTTCAATCAAGGGTTTGTTCTGATTTGATAGACATAATTTTTGAAAGGTTCAGAGTTGGAAACCTTCCCCTTTAAGAAATGAAGGCACTGGAGAGATGGCTCAGCAGTTAAGAGCACTGACTGCTCTTGCAGAGGACCTGGGTTCGATTCCCAGCACCTTCATGGTGGCTCCAAACCATCCTTAACTCCAGTTCCAGGGGAATTGGAAGCCCTCTTCTGACCTCCGTGGCATTGCACGACATGGGTGCACTCATGTACATGCAGGCAATACATGCATACACATAAAATAAAAATAAGAAATTTTTTTTTTTAAAAAAGAAAGAAATGAATGATGAAGCTCCATTGGAGGCCAGCCTACCACTATCTGGAATTCCAGGGTAAATTTTATTACAACCATTCCAGAATGGCTATCAAGGATGCTGTAAATTCTTCAGGCTTTTATTCAGTGAACTTTTGAAAAGCCCCTCCTCCACCACCCCCAGAAGGTGCAAGTCAGCTTTGGAGCAAGAGTCTTTGTTCAGTTACATATTTTTTAAGAAGTCACAAGATAGATTTCCGATTCCCTGTGCTCCTGACAAAGAGATTCACCCTAATGAGGGATCAGGCCTGGGATGAGTCACATCCTGTGGGATGAAAAATAGAGCTTAGGAAGCCAACCCTGTCTCTTCTGTCTGTCCCAGGTAGGAATGGTGTTGCTTAGACACGTTTACAATTACCCAGCTGCACCTTGTTTCAAACTGAGCTCATATGTGCCTTTCATGAGTTGAGTCCCATTTGTAGAGCTCTCAAGGCAATGAGAATTTAAGAGTCCTAAGTTAAACTTTCTCCAAGCAAAAGCAGCAATAACAAATTCACAACAGAGTTATATATAGCCCAAGACTTAGAAGCTGCTGTAAAGAGAATCAGGACCTTTGGTGTAGACATCTGGATAACGTGTCTGATGGCTTTGGTTTTAAATTGGAATTCTGGCATTGCTGAGCTGTCACCACCATGGGACAACACAAAGAGATGAATGACACATCCCTGTGTCGATCAGGAGCGTTATCTACAGCTGTCACAGATCACAGTCTGCAGGACTTGTATGTCTCACCCAGATGACCCCTGAGGGTTCCAAGTCCTTGTCTATAGCTGAGTTCAGATCTTCAAGGAAGTGTTTCACGATTTCTATTACAATAAATAAATGCTGCTCCTTCCCTCCTCCCTTTCCCATGACCTTTCCAGTTTTACTCTTTAAAAAGAGGATGCTGTGGGGGTGTGCCTCCGCAGTAGAGGATTTACCTCTCATGTGTTGGGTTTCAAGCCCAACTCCGAAAAAAGGGGACGCTGTACATTATGGGTAAAATGCCAAGCTGTTTTCCTTCTTCGTGGCCATTTCTAAGTCTTATTTACTTCCTGGGGTCCCTGGCATCTGTTTAGCAGTTCACCCCTCGGGAGAGCACTTTCCAGAAACTGCTGCTTCACATCAGGGATACACTCTCACAGGCTTGTGCTACACACTTTCCCACGGGCTTCGACACTGCACAGTCACACTCACTTGTACTCACGTGTTCGTGCACTCTTCTAAACTGACACATGCGCACACTGACTTGTGCACTCGCCCTCTCGCCCACCCGCTCTTTAACATAGGAACAGTAGTGGGTGACGCAGGAGCTGCCAGGATTTCAGAGCAGGGGTCACACCCACCTTTCCAACTTCAAGTTAGTTCAGTTTGGTAGATGGCAATTTGTTGCAAACGTGGTGTTTTGATGGAGAAGAATGGTCAGGAGCAAAAGCTGAGCTCGAAGAGGATTATGGGAAGCTGCCAAACTAGGTTTTTACCCTTCTGCCACAGAGTCTGAGGGCAGCAAGCCAGGGTCTGCTCCCTGTCTGGGAAATTGTTTTCAGGAAATGTGATCTTTTTGAGGAAAGGGTGGAGTTCTGTTAGCCTTGCAGGGGGTTTCTGGAGGTTTTAAAAGTGGAGGGATCCGTATGAACAGCAGGAACTTCAGTTCAGACTGGCTTTAACCACCGTACTTATTTATTGGCTCGTGGAACTGAGAGGTCCAGAGGTTTCTACTTTAGGTGAGGTTTGATCAAGAGGCTGACACTGTTCCGACTCTTTGAACTCTGCCTTTCCTACACATGAGCTCTGTCATCAGATTTTCTTCCTTTATAACAGCAAAGAATGCTGTAGCACGTTATTCCTAAACAGGAAGGAGAGGGCAGCTACCTTTTTTCAGAATCCTAAGCATTAGGCCTGATAATCTCATGAGGGATTAACTTATGTCTCTGGTTCACTGACATACTGACTGGTTTGTGCTACTCGGTATTCCCTTTGAAGCAGGAGGATCTCATGAGGGATTAACTTATGTCTCTGGTTCACTGACATACTGACTGGTTTTATTCCCTTTGAAGCAGGAGGGAAGTGGAGGCTAATATAGGAACATTTAAGGCTTTCACACTGACAAAGACAGTGAGTGCCAATGGCCACTAAACCACTTGGTCAGCCCTTCAGCTACCAAAAAGGGAACTCATTGTTTTTCTTATGTCACACTGGCAAAGACCGATGGCACATGGTGAACCTCTGCTCCTGATTCATCAAACCTTCCCATGGTATGCACAGATGGGTAGGACTTGTCCCATCATCTCCCTGCTCGGGTTCGTTTCCGTTTTTGTGAATTCTTGTTGGAAGTTTCTCCTCAGCCCAGTGGATAACCTCTTCAACATGAGGAAAGAAATTCAGATATCTAGCTCCAGGATAAAGATCAAGCCAGAATTCCCTAGTAACCTATTCTGGCTTCCTTTCGTGCCCTCTGCCTCATAAGAAGTACTGAACCAAGTAAAATCAGGCTCCTGTGGAAACAGCTAGGGTGGTGAACTAGTGATGTCCACACCCTTCACTGAAAACCTACCATGTGCCCAGGGCTGTTCATCATGGTCTGTTTTATGGAGGAGGAATTTTCCTCTATGTTTTACAGATAACAAACCAGAGCCTTCGAAGGGTTAAATAATTCCCTCAAGGTAATAAAGCATATGAAAAACAAGGTGGGATTTTACCGTAGGTTCAGCAGTACTTGTACATAAGCCTAAGTTTCTCACTAGTGTCTTTTTGTATAAATACACTCCAAACAGTGATCCTCAGGTAGAACAAGGAGTGAGCCTTCCAGTCTCCCGGCTTCCCTTCCCCTCTTGAAGTCCTTCTCTGGGCCCTATCCAATTGCCATGACTCCAGCCGCTATTCCCAAGCGCCATTGGCCTCCCACTGGGAACAGCTGCCTTTGTCCATCCCTCTTACACCTGCCTGTCCTGTGCAATAAGCTCTTGTTCTTTCAGAATTTTAGTTCACCATTTTACAGACTTTTCTATTCAAAATATACATGTCCCACGTTCCCATTCCACCACAGTCCCTCCTTCTCTTAATGCTTATGTCCCCGAGTGCTGGCGGTTGTTGTACTAGATGTGTTCCATAGAGACAGTTTGCTTTTTAACAAGGGGCTTCCAGAGAGCACGTATTATACAACAGGGGAAAGTTTGACACTAGCATGACAGTGCCACCTGGAGCATTTGGCTCTTGAACTGTGCCTGGTAGGCAGAGTCTCTTGTTGGCACTTGTGGGGAGTCCAGGATTGCTTTACCTGTTGTCAGCCGAAAGGAATATTTCAGGTCCCAGAACTACAAGGTTCTCTGTCACTTCAAAAGGAACATTCTAAGGTTGCCTTGTTGGCACTTGTGGGGAGTCCAGGATTGCTTTACCTGTTGTCAGCCGAAGGAATATTTCAGGTCCCAGAACTACAAGATTCTCTGTCACTTCAAAAGGAACATTCTAAGGTTGTTTCAAAATTTCCTTCTGATTTCAGCTCCTTGTTTCTTCCATGTATTCTCCCCTGCCCATGTCTTTCATAGTCTGCTCGGGGTCAGCCATGACCTGTTTGATAAAGTGATATTGCCACATAGCCATGTCCATAAGTGTATGTATTGTCTCTGGCTACTTTTGCACCACGAGATAGAGTAGCTGAGATCTTGTGTCCTGGCAACTCCAAAATATTTGCTGCCTGGCCTCTTAAAGAAAAGCGGGGTGAGCCTTCATCCAGTTGAGTGGCTCCATGGATACTCCTCCACGACCTCTAAACTCCTCTTGTCCCACCATGGCTAGGAGTCTAATCCTGATATTTAGAAAGGAAAAGGATCATGTCACCTTGCATTCACTTGCAAGGAAAACAAGTAGGTGGCCCTTTAGCCTCCACTTCCAGACTAGGGCAGACACCACTGATCAGCTACACACTCCAATCCCTCAGAGCAATGCCTGCACAGCTGCTGTTCAAAGCCAGCCTTGGCACTAGGGTGGAAAACTGCTTTCCCACCCTGGCCCGAGAGGTACCATCAGATCAGAAAAGTCTTAAAAGACAACAATCATGCTGAATGTGACCAGTGGACATTCTTCCTTTAGGCTGTCCTGCCTCAGACAGACACATAATTTCTTATGAAGTCAGGTTAATGACTATCTCTGTTTCTTTGGTTAAGTACCACATATAGTTTAAGTCTTACCATTAGGGAGCATGTTGTATGAGAAATTCCTCCTTTCAAATAGTAGGCTTATGACTATGCAAAAGCCACAATGTGAGGAACCACCAAAACCTAAGCCCACTGAGGATGTTGTAGGAGCCATCTGTCAAATGGCTTCAGCAGCGCTTCTCTTCTTCCTCTCACACTCATCCCTCTCTTTAATAACCAAGCCCTTGCTGGTGATTCATATTGGATAACGCACATGTGCGGTGTTGGCAGGGGCTGGGCAGGGCTATGGGAGCATTATCTGCCACAAACCAAACCACACTCACTCTGTTTTGCTTTCTACCACTTTCAGGGTGTGATGGTTTGAATGAGAATGTCCCCCCATAGGCTCCAAATATTTGGACATTCTTTTGTCAGATGGTTATGGTTTGAATGAGAATGTCCCCCCATAGGCTCCAAATATTTGGACATTCTGTTGTCAGATGGTGGCGCTGTTTTGGGGATGGTTTGAATGAGAATGTCCCCCCATAGGCTCCAAATATTTGGACATTCTTTTGTCAGATGGTGGTGCTGTTTTGGGGGGTTTTAGAAGGTGTGGCTATCCTGGAGGAAGCACATTGCTGGGGGTGGGCTTAGAGAGTTCTTAAGCCTTGCCAGATTGCCAGTTGCTCTCTCGTTTCCTGTGCCTGCTGGAAGACGTAGAACTTAGCTTCTGCTCCTCTTCTCCAGCCACCTCTGCCATCATGCCTCCCTGCCAAGACGGACTGTAATTCCCCTGGAACCATAAGCTCAAATAAATTTTTCCTTCTATAAATTGTTTGGGTTAGTGTTTCTATCACAGCAACAGAAAAGTGACTTATACACAGGGATACCCTAAATGACATTCTTCAGATACAGGTATAGATACTTGCTCTGAGACCTCCCATCCCTGGAGACAGGTAGGAGCTGGCTTTATACAGACACGCAGTGGTGGCTGTGGGAGCCTGCCTCCAAAGCCATATTTGTTGCCACAAAGCTGGTTGAACGGGCTTCCTTTGAGGAGGAGGTAATGGGGAAGTTGTGAATGAGGAGGTGGCATCACTTTGCAGTTTCTGCCTTCTTTTCTCCTCTAGAAGTGAATATTTTACCAAGGCTATTTAAAGAATGGGGAGATTCTCTCCTGCCTAGCATATGAGCTCTTCACCCTGCAAGATTTGTAGCTACTATGTTGGGAACTCTAGGTGGAGCTCTCCTCTAGAAGTGAATATTTTACCAAGGCTATTTAAAGAATGGGGAGATCTCTCCTGCTTAGCATATGAGCTCTTCACCCTGCAAGATTTGTAGCTACTATGATGGGAACTCTGGGTGGAGCCTTGCATAGTTTGGCATTCTGACAACCAAGTTGTAAGCTGGGCCTATGGGCTGGAATCCAACATGGAGTTTTCCAAGAACCATTGTTCATTGAACCTGGAGTTCTGGAAGCTGAGCCAGAGGGTGTGCATGTGCCGTCAGCCATTTAACATCACTAAACCAATCTTGGCAAAACATTTTGGCTCTTATATTGTTTTGTATTGTATTTATGGGGGTTAAAAAAAAAAAAAAAACTACCCACAGGTGGCAAGATGGGGAGGGGCATTCTAATAACATTTTAAGCTTTTGGAGGTCCCAGTAAAATTAAGAAGGTGGTATTATTTGTATTCGTTGGGGGAAATGAGAGAGAGAAAG
The DNA here is from genome assembly GCF_000622305.1 of Nannospalax galili. Taxonomy (NCBI): domain Eukaryota; kingdom Metazoa; phylum Chordata; class Mammalia; order Rodentia; family Spalacidae; genus Nannospalax; species Nannospalax galili. The sequence goes on along the minus strand of NW_008331995.1, from coordinate 7,079,226 downwards.
AAAGAGTGATTGAGAGAGACAGAGAGATGAGAGAGAATGAATGAATGGAGTAACGAATCTCTTTACTTTGGACCAGATGGAAAAACTTAATAAGTATTATATCCAAGGTACTACACAGCCAAGTTATTGAAAATGAAAAAATATTATTTGAAGTCACATTAATAAAAAGGCTGTTTCTATTAATGTGGTGCATATCCTGTATTACTGTCTCCCTAAGAGGAACCAGGTTAAACTTAAATTACATTTGAATGAGCTGCCAAAGAACTAGAAAGCCTTTCACACAGACCAGAAGGCAAATCACAATGAGCTGGTTCATTCCCAGCACAAATGAAGGAAGGGAAGAAAACATACTACCAGAAAGAGCCACGTGCTGTGGTATATTCAGGGAAGGGTGTCATGGATCTGCAGTGCTTCCTGCCTTAGTTGGGGTATCTGTTTGCTTCTAAGCAATAGCCCTTATAAAGATCATTGACTTTTCCTGCCCCTCAGCACCCTCTCACTTGCAATCAGGAGCTCTTTTTATTGGGGCACATATTCCTTTCACATTACTGGTCAAGTTTCCTGGAGGAAGCTGCCAATCGTGGTACCCTACACTCCTGGCCTCTAGAACGACTCTTGCGTCTGGATTAGACAATCTCTACACCCATCCCCACATCCTTCCCTAGCCACAATGCTTATGGTGGTTAGTCAGCTTCCTTTCTTGTGATTTAACTACTATCCAACAGAGAAAAATCTCTCTTTCCCCTCTGATTGTGAGTCTATGATTGCAGCCACTTGGAGGTGCTTTTTGTTGTGCTTAGTTTATACCCAGTTGTGACAGCACACCCAAGTGAGTGAATGAAATATGCAAAAGACCACATTCAAAGGCATGAATGTGCATGTGTAAAAACCCACAAACACAGAAATCAGACCAAAATAATGGCAAGAGCACAGAGGAGAACATTCTTGGTATCCATAAAACTCCCCAAGCCCTCCTCCTGCCCTTGTTGATCCTATCATCCAATAAACTCTACTCTACTTAAATGAGTTAGAGGTGTGTTTCCATCATTTGCAAACAGAAAGTCCTGTCAGAAAGATACAGTTTTTATGCAGTTGGCAGCCTCCCTCTCTCTCCCAGGCTGCTGGACCAAGTCCTCCACCCTCTCATTCCTATCTACCTCAGTAGGCTTTAAGTGCTTCTTATGCAGGCACTGACAAGCCCGGGACACAACTGCTAAGAAGATGCTCACCATTCCTGCCCTGTTGGTAAGTACACCTGAGTCTAATAGGACCTCCTGTATCCTCTTTGTGCCTCTGAAATTTGGGGCTCTAAACCATCTAGCTTGCTTTCCCCCAGGCCTTCTCCTTTATTGATGTCCTCACTCCAAACTGCTCACATGAACTTGGCTTTTAGTTTTTCTCCACCTACATTATTTGCTCAACTTCACTTAGTCCTAAGCATTGAACTTACTTTGCTGCCTGGATTAAGACCCCGGGAAGTCAATATTTGGTTCTCTCCAGTGGCTCAGCATAAATCTCTCTTAAGTTCTCTCTTAAGTTCTCACTAAGCCTCGGGTTTATAATTACAAAATAGAAGTAATAATAATCACAATAGTAATAAAAATAATGCTACCTGTTTCATAGGTCACAGTGATTGATGAATGGCAGCTTCATAAAAGTAAATCAGTATGTATTAGATGAAGTTTTATGATGCTTCTAATTTTAATAATCAGGTCTCAAATGAGAGGATTTTCAAATTTTTTGTCTTTAATATTAAAGAAGATGCTGTAAGAAGAATCTTCTAGATCAGAAAATTTGTTCTTTTTCATTTTAATTTTTCAGAATTCTCTTACTGGGCAGAAATATGAAAAAATATTTGAGGGCTGGAGAGATAGCTCAGTCAGTAAAGGGCCTGCTCTGCAAACCTGAGGTCCTAAGTTCAGGTCCCCAGTACCCACATAAAAAGCCAGGCATGGTGGCATGCACACATAATCTTAGCACTGCAGATCCCTATAGCTCTCCTGCCAGCAAGTATAGATAGTGAGCTCCAGGTTCAGTGAGAGGCTCTGTCTTCATGTCTCCTGGATATGACACAGTCATTGCACTCGAACTCACAACAGCTACGGTTACCTGCTGAAGACATGCATAAGATCAAGCCACCCAACATCCAGCATGGGAAGGGGAGGTGTCCAGATGCCCCACCCCTAGCTGAAGAGCCTTTAGCAGGTGATGGCTACTGTGGGAAAGAGAGTCATTTATTCATTGAGGGTGTGGCCCTGGTAGATTATCCACACTCCAGTGGATGGCCCTACACCCATGGACATAGGGCAGCATTAACTGGACTCAGTGAGTTATTTAAAAAGACAAGAAAAAAAAGGACACGAAGTTGAGAGAGGAATCGGGGGATGGGGGG
>NW_008331995.1:7074651-7076758 GCF_000622305.1 Nannospalax galili | reverse complement strand
GGGGGCTGAAAGAGTTGGGGGGATGGGGGTGGATTTGATCAAAGCACGTTGTATACATGAATAAAATTCTCAAAGAATACATAAAAATATTATACCAAAAACGTTGGAAAGTCATGGAAGACCTCTGGCTTACACACATACACACACACACACACATCTGCACATACTTGTGCCCACACACATGAACACACACACACACATACAACATACACGCAAATGGTACATTTGTACTGGATTTCTTATTTGAACTCTTCAAGAAAACTCAAACGAGGCTTCGGGGCTTTTTCCTCAGCTCAGCAGCCCACGTCTACTCTTGGCGGTGCTTTTTTCTTTCCTAATAAGCTATTTCTATTCTAACTTAAAAGGACTGACTTTTTCTCCTTCTCCTCCTGGCAACTGCCAGGATTTTCACCTAACCTATACTGTTCTCCTAAACGTTCATAAAGCTGTCCTCAAGCTTTGAAAAGAAAAGAAAAAGAAAATATTCCTAGGAATAGACTTGCCTCAAATTTAGGTTAAAAGGAGAGACCTGTGTGTGCGTGCACACACTCAGACACATTTGGGAGAGAGAAAAAGGATGCTCCACTCTACTCAAGAGAGTGCATTTGAGCTTGTCAAGTCCTAGCTCCTCTTGTTGTAAAGCAGATCTGCTGAGTGCTGAAGGTTTCTGTGCTGACAAACCTGCCCAGCCTGTTTTTCCTTTCTGGCATGATTCTGTGTCTCTTGGAAAAAACAACAGTGGCAGAAGGGAATTCACTTTCCCACTCACCTGATGCAGAAGGGTTTCTTCTTTCCTTGTTGTAATTTCCCTCTCATAGAACCCTTGTACTTTTCTAGCAAGTGACTCCATTAGAATCTCTGCTACTATGCCATTAGTTGAATTGAATTCCTCGGTTAATGAAGTGACTGCCTAATTAGGCCAGTTTTTAAATGAATGTGGTGGTAATACTTCTGAGTTGTTGAGAACAGCAGGATGGGTTGATGGACATGAAACCCCTATGCCAATACCTTACCACAACCAACCAATTGTCCCTCTGTCCATCCGTCCCTCCCTCCCTCCCTCCCTCCTTTCCTTCCTTCCTTTCTTTTTTCCTCCTTGACACAAGGTCTTAGTATATAACCAAGCCTATGCTGGTCTTGAACTGATGATCCTCCTGCTTCAGCCTTTGGAGTGCTAAGATTACAGTTGTATGCCACTACATATATTGTTTTCTAATGAATAACAAAAAAGAATAATCTCCATTGGGGGGGGGTTCCATTTGAGGCCTATGAGAACATGCCAAACTCCAAAGCACCTCTGTGGTCTAAGCAGTTCCTGCAAATAAGTGATAAGTATCTTGCATAGCATTTGTGTTTTCTCAGTGTGGATTCACACTGTATCTTCAGGATCCTCTGCATGATCAGCCACTACTGGCCTGCCCCTGCAAATGTTCCACAGGCACATGGGCATGCTCTTCTCTTCCCTGCATTCTGTATTCGCATGGTTATTATAATCCATGAACTCTAGGACTGCCTAGGAATCTACATAATCATCTTGGCGCTCCCTCTCTCTTTCTCAATCTCTCTCTCTCTCTCTCTCTCTCTCTCTCTCTCTCTCTCTCTCCAGGTACATGTGGGGATGGGTACATGTATATGTGCATGCATATGGAGAACAGAGGACCACCTCAGGTGTCTTTTCTCGGCTCTGTCTACCTTTTCTCCTTTTATTTCCTTTTCTGTTTGAGATAGGGTCTCTCACTATCTTAGAACGCACTCATGGGGCCAGGCTCTGACTGTCTCTCACTTCCCACTGTCACTCTGCCCAGCTTTTTGATGTAGGTTCTGAGACTTGAACTCAGGTCCTCATGCGTGCATAACAAGCACTTTACCAACTGAGCTACCTCCCCAGCTCCCTTGGTCTTTTTTAGTCACTCTTTACTCAGGGTTTCCATACTTGGATCTCATTGGTTTCTTCCTCTTTGATTACTGTTTCTCATATACACTATTCATAATATATGGAAGTCAACGCTAGTGTCTGTAATCTACTTACTTGATATTAGGAGCATAGAGTTAATGGGAAACCCAAGATGTACATCTTAAGTCTGGAATGAATATATATATATATATA
>NW_008331995.1:7058082-7074635 GCF_000622305.1 Nannospalax galili | reverse complement strand
TGGAATTTTGCATTAGACTTTGGAATATACTCATAAACTATTTTATTCTTTACATTAGACTGAAAGCTTTTAGACTTAAAGCGATGTAAAGATCTCCTAAAGTAACAGAGAGCCCACTTATCAACTGATTCAATTAATAAGCTTACGTATCATCTCATTGTTTAGAAGGAGATATTATCTCGGGATATCCTGAGATAGAGCAACTCACATGCAATTCTTAAAGCCTCCAAGTGCCCTTTGTGGTGATCACCTGATTTAAATCAGCCATTCATATTGACTCCATCCTAAAGCTGTCAGTAAGGTGTCTCCACCAGGCTGAAGTGAGGCTTCCATCGGAAGCCTGCTTAGTAGATTCCCCCTTGGGTTTTAAGGACCCAAATTGGGATTACATGTCCTTTCCTAAACCAATCATGTGTCCAGGAGAATAGGATTACTGTAATTGGCCTAGACTCTTGTTTGGGGATAGAAGGGATATTGAGTAACCACTGATGGTCACAGCAGTTGACAGACATGAGGAATGGAAACGTCTGTGTAGTGTGGTTTGTGCTATGATCGAACAGGAGGCCCCATGTGATTCCAGGATTGTGCAGGTGGTCATGTGGAATCATTTATTGCAAGAGACATGTTCTTCCTAACTAAATCTGAAGCTTTCAGGAAGTGAGCGCAGAGGATAGTGACTGGATCTCCTCTGTCTGCTGCCCTGTTTTCCCCACCAGATGCATATACCTTCCTCATCTGGGCACTGAGGGGTGCCCCAAGAGATTCTGAGAAACCAGAAATCAACATAGCACATCTTCCCAGAGCAACAGGGCTAATTGTGCATTTTTAGTAAGAAAATCAAAGATACAAAGAAGAATTTTAAAATCCATAGCAATCTTTAAGATGAAAAAAGAAAAAGATAAATTCAAATTATATTGCTAAAATTGCCTAGGGTCATTCACCTTGCCCCTCACCTTTGTCCATAGTTTACTTGACAGAATAGTTAAAAACACTGTCTCCATATATTTTTATTGCTATAGAAAAAATTAAATGAATCTGGATACTCTGTTCTCAACATAACCATATTTTGGTGATTGTGGGTTTTGACGTCTTCCCAAGGCCAACCATAATCTGATGTTTGTGTGGTTATACTTGTCATGTAAATACAATGTTTGCATTTTGTATACTTCTGTGCTGAATATCTTAAATTATTTATTTTTCCTCTCTAAAATCATAGAGAAGTGTGCATGGGAAATGGAATGGAAGTGAGAACTGCCAGGAACTGTTGATGTTCTCTACACTCGAATAGCTAATTGGCAAACAGGCTTAGGAATTCTATTCTAGAAGCAGAAACAAGCAAATCCATAAAGCACAGAAGTTCGCTGCATCTTCTTCTGCCCCTGCCATAGCTCTAATAGAGACCCAAGTATCATCTGCATATCCAAGTGTACTCTGGGAGGGCGCTTTGGAGAACTAAGCCACTTAGGAGGGATAAATATGTCTCAGATAATTCTCTCTGCTCCTGTCAAGACACCTCTGAATCAGGTCAGGTTAAGATTACCATAGTTCAGATCCATCAATCTGGTCCACCAACTTCTTTCTTAGCTCCCAGCATCCTCGTCTTACTAGAAATATCTTACTCTTGGCCATCTCTGATCACTGGGTTTTTACCACTTTATTCCAGCTATTTCCCTCATTTTCAGCCAGTGGTCAGCACTAGTGTGATACCAGCCTTGGGTTTCTCTAGACTTTTTCCTTGGAAAATGATTCTAGACTTAAGGATTAGTCAGAGGCATTACTGTCATTATTGTAAATAGGTGTGTGTTTGTGTATATGTGTGCATGTTCATGTGGGTATACATGGGTGTGGTATGCATGCATGTGGTCCTCCTGTGTGTGGAAGTCAGAGGACAACCTCCAGTGTCATTCCTTAGCACTATCTACCTTTCTTCTGAGACAGGATCCCTTACTGACTGGCCAATAAGATCCAGAGATCTACCTGTGTCTGCCTTCCCAGGGCTGGGATTATAAACACATGTCATCTCATGCTGCATTTTTTAAACATGGGTTCTGAGGTTAAAAACTCAGATATTATGCTTGCACAGCAAGCACTTTACCAATTGAGCCAACCCTCTAGTCTATCTCTTTTCTTTCAATCAAGTCTAGGCTCTTTCTTAAATTGCAGCCATTTTTTTAAATGAAGAAAATCTTCTTTTGTAGGGCCACATATAGTTTTTTTCAATTCACAGCCTCAATTCACGGGCTTATTGAAGAGTTACAAGGAGCTAGGCACTGTGCGAGGAACTACAGTGATTACAAACCCACAGGGACCCTGGACTCACAGCGTGCTTGTCAGAATCAGGCATTACAGGGGTAATGGCAAGTGATATTGAAAAGGGAGGTCAAGCTGAGGCAATGGATGCTCACCAGCTTGGTGGGAGCAACATGAAAGCTAACACTTGAAAAGCGATTGGGTTGGAGGAGAGGGGCCGGGTCTGAAAAAAATTGCCAGTGCCAAGAGCCTAGGGCCAAAGCACTCCAACCCTAAGGAAGAGCAGTTTTCTTTAGTGGGGCAGAACCAGGAACAGGAGCATCGTCATCGTCAGGAAGCCTCAAATGTTACTGAGAGGGTAGAGTGATTCTCACAATCCAGATTCATCATTTAACTCATTTGCAGGTTTAAACCATCACTTTCCCTGAGTAAGTTGAAACTTCAGCTCAGATTGATTGATTTAAGATCTGAATTTGTCCAGTACCCTGGGGTTGCTGTGGGAGCAATTCTTGTGAATGAAATCAAAGTATGAGGCTTCCTTTCATGGGATACTCGGGGACACTCATTCACAGGCTTCTCAGCAGACCGAAGTCCTAAAGCTCCCACAGTGAAAACTAGAAGTCGAGCATGCCCCTACCCTCTTCTGCTCAGTGGGGAGGTATGGCCAATGAGGCATGGACTATGTACCCACTTGACGGTGGAGCACACCAGTTTCCTTTGCTGTGTAGACAGCCTATGGGAGGGGAAGATTGCTAAAGAAAGAAAGCGATCCAACCATCATGGTACTTAGTGTTCCTCCCTTGGGACTTATTCCTTCCAATTTTTTTTTTTTTTAAATCGAATTTTACCAGTGTGCCTCAAATGACTTCTTGAAAAATGTCTGAGTTCTGAGTATATTGGCTTGCCTTTTGCTGTTATTATATCACCCTTATGGTCTCTTTTTTAATTTTATTTGTTAATTTTTGTTTTATGTGTATGCTGTATTGCCTGCATGTATGTTAAGTGCAACTATGCCGTGCAATGCCCGTGGAGGTCAGAAGAGGGTGTCGGATCCCCTGGAACTGGAGTTATGGACAGTTGTTAACAGCCATGTGAGTGCTGGGAATCAAATCCAGGTCCTCTGCAAGAACAGCCAGTGTTCTTAACTGCTGATCTCTTCATCCCCAGCATACATTTCTCGAAGTTATTTACTCCCTGTTGATTATTCATTTGTGTAATCCGGGCATGGAGCCCAGGACCTTGCACATGCTACCACTGAGATACGTTCCTAGCCCTTGGGTTTTTAAATTTTTGTTTATTTTACTTTATGTCTATGATTGTTTGCCTGAATGTATATATGTGCACCACATATATGCCTGGTGCCTGAGGAGGCCAGAAGAGGGTGTTAGAGACCCCTGGAACTGAAGTTAAGGTTGGTTGTGAGCTGCCATGTAGGTGCTGGGAACTGAACTCAGGAACTCTGGAAAAGCAGTTGCTGTTCATAAACACTGAAGTGTCTCTCTAGCCCAACTTCTGGGTTTTTGAGATAGGGTCTTGCTATGTAGCTTAGAGTAGTTTTAAGATTCTCTCGCCCCTGAGTCCTGAGGTTATAGGCATGTGCTTTCATGTTCCAGCACCAGCTATTCCATAGATTTCTCCCTTGTAGAGATTAATTGCTTTTTAGTACATCCTTATGTTGTGATCTTCACTGGGTACCTCCAGGGCAGTTTCACCACTCCCGAAAGAAATTCCACAGGTGTTAGTAGTTATTCCTCATGTACCCCATTCGTCTCCCAGTGCCTGCATGACTCCTAACCTATTTTCTGTCTTTACGATGTGTAGTTTTGTCTGGCTTCTTTTACCTAATGTATGCTTTTGATATACAAAAATGCTGTGGTATCTATCAGTACTTCATTCCTTTTCATGGATGAATAATATTCCATTGTGTAGAAATCCCATATTCTACATTTTCACTCATCAAATGGTAGAGATTTGAGTTTTCCACTTAAGGACTACTGTAAATAATATTGTTGTTAAACATTTTGTTCAAGTTTTAAAATACAGGAGCGTATGTTTTCAATTCTATTTGGTATATATTTCATTTCTTGGTATTGCTGAGAATATTTCATTAAATACATATACCTTTTTGTATGGCACTGGGAACTGAACCTAGAGCTTTGTGAATGCTAGGCAAGGGCACTACCACTGACTTGCATCCCCGCCCAAAGGGGTGTATTTTTAGAAAGCTTCACTTTTTGGTCTATTCTGAGCATAGAAGGCTCTAAATCATCCATAGTCCATCCCAGCAGCAGCAAAAATGATGGCCCACTGAGTTGATTCTCTGGATAAAGGAGAAATGACAGATGGCTAGACAGCCAACATTATCTGCCAAAATATACAAACCTACAAGGCATGACCCAAAATTATTGTAAGCTCGTCCAGACTGAGATAATAATGGCCCATTCCTAGGTGCGGAAGTCTACATTAAATGTCTTTGGTGACTGCTCCTTCAGAAGTGAAACCTCTTTCCTTTCTCTGCTGTTGAATCAAAAGTCAACTGTGCTCCTCCCTTATGTGCCCTCAAAGCCGCCCAAAGATCCCTGCACACTGTTTCTCAACTCTAGAATATCCCCAGGTCTGGAGGCTTGTGGCACGTTGGCTTTTCGCTGTTTTTTCTTTTTGCAGACTATCCCTTTCATAGTTAAGTACAGTATATTGGCACCTTCCACTGAGAAGTTAATTTCAGGACAGCAAGATGCAAGACTTTTATGTCTGTTTTTGTGGATCCTAGATTTTGCTTTTCTTTTGCTTATACTTGCCAAGGGCCAAATATTTGAAATTCCTGGCAATCATCATACCAAATTATTATGCATTTTTAGTGATAATGGGAAAATGCTCTATTTTCAGAATCATTGATCACAGTTGTCTGAAGATCAAGATATATCTGGTTTGGGAAGCTTTGTTTTATTTTCTTATTAAGTACTTTGTATGCCTTCAATAGTGGCTGATTTCTCCTCTTCATTTTCCTATAGTTATGAGCATCTACGAAGGTAGGTTAGTAGGTCTTTTAAGAATAAAGAATTTGCATTTTTATACTTGCTTTTCTTCTACCTTTTATTGTGCAGGAGTGAAGAGTCATTGGGTTCCAAGTAACCTATCTTCTATACACAATTCTATTCATTTTCACCTTAGATTTTCATTGTTGTTTTCTTCTTATCTAAGTCAATAAACCCAAAGGTTACGCCCAGTCCCTTGAATAACAAAGTATGTTTTAGAGCCACCAAACTTGCTGTAGACTGTCGACTTCCCAACATTTCCGTTTGAAGTGCTGATTCCTCATTCAATAATGTGTGTAGGCTGGGCCTTTGGGAGGAAGCTGAGATTGAATGACATCATGGGGCTAGACCCTAATGGAGACTGGTGGCCTTAACGAGGAGCTGAAGAGACCAGAATTTATGTCCCCTGCTATTGAAGGACAATGTGAGATTACAGCCACCTGCAGACCAGGAAATGCCTCCTTTCACAGGTCAATTGGGCTGCCACATTGATATTGGACTTCCCAGCCTCTACAACTTTAAGAAGTAAATTTCTACTGTCGAAGCCACCTAGTGTATGAGTCTTGTGTCACAACAGCCAAACTAAGACAGCACCTTATAAATTTCAGTATGAGATCAAAGTAAATTATAACTGAGAAATAAATACAAAAAAAAAAAAAAAAAATACCGTTTTGTCTCCCAGAGTAGGACTGAAAACTATACCATGTAAGATTGACTATATTTATAGGGGCTGGAGAGATGGCTCAGAGGTTAAGAACACTGGCTGCTCTTGCAAAGGACCTTGATTTGGTTCCCAGTACCCATATAGCTGCTTACAACCATCTGAAACTCCAGTTCTGGGGAACTGACCCCTCTTCTGGCCTCTTCAGGCATTACACACACATGCTGTACTCATATGCAGGCAAAATACTCATGCACATAAAATAAAAATAAATAATTTTTAAAAAGAATGACTTTACAAATGTTTCCTCACTGATCTTTGACAGATGTTCTAACCTCTGTGCATCAGTTTTTTCATCTATAAAATGGGACTAAATGCCCTTCTCCACTTGACCTTAGGAAAATACTGTGAAAAATCAACCGACGATAATGGTGACGCCACCTTTATTTAGGAGACCAATTTATTACAATTTATTTTTGTCCTTGTTGATGTGGTTGTAAATGAGGTGTAAATACAAGGCGACAAGTTTCAGGGTTTGAAGGGAGGTCACAAGACTGTCACTGTTTCTTCTGTAAATAGAGTCAGCCCTGTCTGTCTGGTCCACACTGGCTTCCTTGGAACCATCCACATCAAACACTTTCACAGCTATGCTAATGATGTCTAAAACTGGACCTGGCAAGAATTTCCAGTATCTGCTCAGTGGATTAATGAGTGAAATGGGAACAACCCAGAGGGAAGCAGAAGCACTGTGTTCTTCCCTTTCTTATGCTTCACACAGCAAAGCCGGCCAACCTCCTCTTGCCTTTGTGCAGGGAGAGTACAACTTGATAAAATAAGGGATGAAGGTCTTTAGGAGAATGAGCAATTTTTCCTTTCCTTCTCCTCTCCTTTCCCTTCCACTTCCTCTTCTCTCCCCTACCCCACCCTATCTTCTCCCCATCTTCCTTTTCCCTTCTCTTCCTACTGTAACTCTAGGAATAGAATGAGCTTGCCAGAGCAGATGCTAAATCCCTGCCTTAATGCTGGATAGTATTTAGTTTAATGTTTTCAACCCTCTGGGATGCCATTCACAGGCACAGAAGTGAATCAGCCCATCTGTCAGCCTTGGCTCTGGGCACAACAGCAGGTTCCCTCCCTCTGAGGATCCTACTTCTTCTTCCTTCCTCTCCTGCTGCTCCAGGCCAAGACTGGAGGAGGAGGTCCTCACAGGGAAAGGACAACAAAAACAGGAGAGAGCAAGGCGCTAGCCTTTGACTCCAGTGTGTTAAAAGAGAGCTTGTCCCTGCTAGCCAAGTGCCTGGGTCTTCAGGGGTGAGAGGTAGAGGAAAGGGGTGTTCAGACCTCTGCCCAAGGAGCAACTGTTGCACAGAGGGGAATTCTTAGAGGACTGGGAGCTGGCTGTTTTGTGGAGGACATCGTCACCCACCAACCTTTTCCTCCTTTTAATACAATTTACTTAATTGTTCTGTGATATTGGGGATTGACTCTAGGGTCTTATACATGCTAAGCAAGTGCTCTATCACTATACCCCAAACCCTCTTTTTACTATTTACTTTGAGATCTGGTTTTACTAAGTTTCCCAGGTTGGCTTTAACTCATTCTGTAGATCAAGAAAACCTTAACCTTGTAATCTTCCTGCCTCAGCACCTCCAGTAGCCAGGATTACAAGTCTGTATCATCAGGCCTAGCTCTTCTTCCTCTGTTCTGTAAGTTTAATCTGATATGGGAGCAGGTGGGCTCTCAGCCTTGTTCCTAGGACTTATCTCAAGCTCTTTCTAATGCACCCTGGAATTCTGCGGATGCCCTCCTACTTGACTTTCTGAGTCTTCATCCCTAATATCTCTTGGTCTCCTGCTGCCCTTCTCCCCGAAGTTTAGAAACGTGGTCTTTCTGACCACAAGACCTTAGTCATCACAGGTCCCTGGACATGGACTGCTATCCTGTCACGTCCTCTTTCTGAGTCTTCATCCCTAATATCTCTTGGTCTCCTGCTGCCCTTCTCCCTGAAGTTTAGAAACGTGGTCTTTCTGACCTTAGTCATCACAGGTCCCTGGACATGGACTGCTATCCTGTCACGTCCCTGAGTGTCACTTGCTCTCGCTTCCCCTGCTATCAGATCTCAAGCTTGAATGTTCCTTGCTCAGGGAGGCATTCCTGACCCCACCCCATGCCTTGTCTTTCTTGTGACCCACATGGCAGTGCCTGTTTCTTTATGCTACACATTCAAACATTTGCCATCCCCATTCTCCTCCAAGGCCCCCTTAGACAGAGACGGCCTCAGTCCTGTCACCATGCATTCTATGTGGTCGGCTTCAGTCCCTGACTGATGCATGGTGCAAATACAGTGCGTGACTTTTAGCGAAGGCGAGTATGTCTCGGAGAATAGATGAACTGCTTTCTGTATCCACTGCTGAGACAGTCATTCATTGTTCAGTTCAGTAAACAGTTATTGAGTGCCTGCTCTGTGCCAGCCACACACAGTTATGAATAAGACCCTCTCCCAATGTCCACCAATGATGTCTAAGGAGGGCTAGCTGCCAGCCTACCTGGTGACATTCAGAAATGCATGTTCTGTTGCTGCTGTTGTGATGATGGGGGCACTATTGGTATTTAGTGGGCAGGTCTGAAAGTCACTGTGTTAGTCATTTTTCTCATTGCTCTGATAGTATACCTGACAAAAGCAGCTTATGGAAAGAAGGGTTTACTTTGGCTCAGAGTTTGAGAGTCCAGTCCGCCATAACAGGGGAGGCATGGTGGCAACAACTTGAGACAGCTGGTCTCCTGTGGGCAGAAAGCAAGGGAGGTGAATGCTGGAGCTCAGCTCACTTTGCCCACACTTGTAGTGAACCTTCTTACCTGAATTAACCCAATCTAGAAAGTTCCTCATAGACATGCTCAAAGGTTTGTTTCCATGGTGATTCTAAATCCCATTTAGCTGACAATCAAAATTAACCATCACAGTCCCTGAACACCTTCCAGTGTAGGTGCTGCTCCTTACCAGGGGACTGATGCCAGACTGCTCTGCTTCTGGGGAGGAGGAGTGTACTGTAGGGCTCTTTGCAGAACAGAGAAAAGTACAAGTGACCAGACAGGCTTGTTTGAAGTGAGAAACCTTCTTAGCAACAAATGGCCCTGGGGAAGGATTAGCATTCAGCATTCCACCTTGGATCCCCCTAGGAGGAATTTGGGGGGTTTTGTTGTTGCTGTTATGTTTTTTGTTTTTTCTTCAGACAAGGTCTCCCTGTAGCTACAGCTGGGCTGGCCTGGAATTCCTTATGTAGACCAGGCTGACCTTGATTTCACGGAGACCCACCTGCCTCTGCCTCCCAAGGGCTGGGATTAGAAGCATGCACCTCCAAACTTGGCAGAAATTTGTTTGAAAAAAATGCCAGAGCTGGACAGATGACTCAGCAGCTAAAAGGCTGTTCTTGCAGACGACCCAAGTTCAGCTCCCAACACCCACATGGTGGCAAACAAACACCTATAACTCCAGTTCCGATGCTTTCTTCTGGCCTCCACTGCCATTGCACAACACGGGTGCACTTAATGTACATTCAGGCAAAACATTCATACACATAAAACAATTTTTAATTCCAAAGAGGGCCAGATGTAGCAGCACTTGCCTTTGATCCCAGCACTTGGGAAGCAGAGGCATGCCTGGTCTTACATAGACCAGCCAGGACTATGTAATGAGACCCTGTCTGAAAAATAATAATAATAATACCAAAGATCCAGGCAGGCTGGCACACACCTGTAATCCCAGCACTCAGGAGGCTGAGGCAGGAGAATCATGAGTTCAAGGCCAATCTACCTGCATAGTGAGTTCCAGGCCAGTCTACCTGCATAGTGAGTTCCAGGCCAGTCTACCTGCATAGTGAGTTCCAGGCCAGTCTACCTGCATAGTGAGTTCCAGGCCAGTCTACCTGCATAGTGAGTTCCAGGCCAGTCTACCTGCATAGTGAGACACTGTCTGAGGAAACAAAGAAAATGCCGAAGAAGGCTTAATTTAAATGGAACAATAGAGCTAAAAATAAAGCAGGAAAATAAAGCAGCAATAAATTGATGACAGCTATTCCTTCTTTTATAATAAATATTTAAGAAGAGCGAGTGCAATAGTGGGAAGTTCTTTGTTTAGAGGTTTGAGTTCATTATGCTCTGTGAGGGTGTGAAAGCTGGACTGAAGTGACTGCTTCAGTTCTTCCCAAAGCTCCCCTTTAGGGGGAAATATTGACAGAAGATCTCCGCACAATGAAAGCCACATGAGGGAACGAGAAGGGTGTGCTGTTTAACTAGACATGGCATTCTTCAGCCTCTTACCTCTGACACTGGGGCAGGATGGCTCATGGCTGTGGGAACTGTCTTGTGAACTGTGGATGTTGAGTAGTACCCAAGGCCTTTATGGACTAGATGCCAGGAGTACCCCATTTGTGAGAACCAGAAACATGTTCAAACATTGTTGAATGATCCAAGGTGAAGGGTGGGGGTATAAGCTTTTCTAGGCAGGGACCCCTGATCTAGACCTTGCTTTCTGCCACCTTAACCCCTGTGACACATATTCATGGTTTTCAGAATTTAGCTTCAGGTATGAAGGGTACAGTTGAAAAATGCCCACAAATCTTAGAGGAATTCTTGTTTCTTTTTTCTTTCTGCTCTTTTGAGACGGCTCTCTCTGTATAAGCCTGGAAGGACTGGGACTTACAGTGTGTAGCCCAGGCTGACCTCAAACTTGAAATCCTCCTGCCTCAGCCTCCCAAGCGCTAGACTTACAGCCATGCATAAGCATGCCAGCTCAGAAGGACTATGACAGGCAGAGGGAGCCAGTTGAAGCCACTGTGTTACCAGCCTGTTTCTTGCTAGGGGTTGGCAGTTTGTACCATCTTTTTGGCATTAACTGGTGCTCTTCTACTGCTGATAGCTCCAAGAGAAGCCTACAGGAGCCTTGGGGATAATGACAATTTCTCTTTGACGTCCACAGCAGCACTGCCAGGTGTGTGAGTAATGCTGTCAGCTGAAGCATCTCCCTAAACCTCTGGAGAGAGCTGCAGAAAATTACAGTGTATTGCGGGGGAACTCTGATGCCGGGATGAGGGAAAATCAGCCTCTTGAGTTTTTTGTTTTTTTTTTTTTTTTAAAGCAAGAGTTTCAAAACTAGTTTTATTTAGCTTAGCTCTCTTTCCATGGAAAATTACAGATCAGCTTCAAGGCGTGTGTCTGGGCTCTGGTTCATCCTTGTGGGTAGTCAAATGAGCTGTTTTTTCTTTCCACTGCTGTGTGTCGCTGTTCAGCTGCTACCCCGTCAGTTCCTGAAGTGGAAGACAGAGCATTGTTACCTGTGTTGGTGGGAACCATAAGTCTTCTCCTGTCTTGCTTTCAGCTTTAAGCATGCTCTGCTTTCCTAAGTCCACAGGAAGGGCTGGCTCTGATGTGGAAGACTGAGCTTCTAAAAGCATTTGGGGAGCTGGGCGTCGTGGCGCACACCTTTAATCCCAGCACTTGGGAGGCAGAGGCAGGCAGGTATCTGTGATTTCCAGGCCAGCCTGGTCTACATACACAGCGAGTTCCAGGACAGCTGGGGCTACAGGGAGACCCTGACTCAAGAAGACCAAAGGGGGGGGGAAAGCATTTGGGGAACTTGGAGGAAATCAGAACAAGTCACCTCTGACCTTTCCCCCAACAGAGAGGGACAGGAAATCAGATTAAAGAGTCTTTTTAAACTTTTTAAATAAGCATATTTGTGTGTGCATGCACATATGGATGCAGGTGCATATGCACATACGTGTGCATGTGGACCAGAGCTGTCCACCTGGGGTTTTTTGAGACAAGTTCTCTCAGTGGCCTATGGTTTACTAAGTAGGCTAAGCTGGCTGGCTAGTGAGACCCAGGGATCCCAGCTCTGGGATTACAAGCTCAAATCACCACACCTGGCTTTTTAAAATGCATATTTCACTTCTATGATTTTATCTAAGTTTAAAAGATTCCTGATTTTGGTAGTGACAGTGCCTAGTTCCACCTGGGTATTGCCAGTCACCATGCTCAGCAGTTCATGCAGAGTGTTTTATTGGATCTCCTAAAAACACCCACATTCTGCTAATGTTCCCAGCTCATACCTGAGAACATTCACTTTGCTTGTTTAAGGACCATATTGAAGGTACCTGGGTCCTGAGCAGCAGGGATTTGGAATCAGGTGAGTCTCTCTCAGGAGATTTAGCTCCTAACCACCTTTCTTCACCTCCATGAGGTTCCAGTCTTAGTGTGAATTGGAATTCCCCCAGAGCTCAGGTGAAAATTCAGATCAGTAACCTCAGGCCTTGTGGTTGCTGATTCACAAGTGGCCTGAGAAGTTGCAACTTGAGCAAGTTCCCAAATGATGCTGATTGGCTGATCTGGGAAGCCCTATCACACCATGTCCCACTTTCTGAAAAATTATCCAGGGCCAAGGGAATGGCTCAGTGAGTAAAGTGCTTGCTGTACAAGCATGAGGATCTGAGTTCAGACCTCCAGCAACCATGCAAAGGCCAGGCCAGGTGACCATGCACACCTATAACCCCAGAAATAGACAGTTGAGATAGGCAGATCCCGAAAGATCATTAGCAAAAGCATTGAGCCCCAGTTTCATTAAGAGACCTGGTCTCAAAGACTAAGGTAGAGGGGCTAGGAATGTAACTCAGTTGATAGAATACCTGCCTAGCACACAGTAACCCTGGGTTTAATCCCCAGCATCACATAGACCAGGTGTGGTGGTGACATATGCCGGTAATCCCAGCACTTGAGAGACAGAGGCAAGAGATCCGAAGTTCAAGATCATCTGACTACAAGCCAGCACAACTACAAGAGACCCTGTCTCAAAGAATAAGAGTAAGAACGTGGACAAATAAGTGAAGAAGATATCGGACTTTGATTTCTGGTCTCTGCATGGATAACCTTGGGCTCACACAAGCACATAGCACATACACACACAAAAGAAAAAGAAGAAAAGTTGGCTAAAGCACTGACTTTGAAACTTTGAGTGAAAATGCCCCAGGTTGCAAATGGCTGCTGCTGGCATGAGACTTGTGCACAGATCAGTACGCGCCAAAGCTCTTAAGCATCTTAGACGGCGTCATGGGACATAGGTAATTGACCTGTTTGAGGGGTGTTATTCTGGTATTCCCTCGGCTGCCTGGCATTTCCGAGAACACAGTCAACTGCATCATTAAAAAAGATGTGTTCACTCTTACTAACAGGCCATTTTTGAAGTTCAGTAATTTGCCATCAGCAAGGTGACAGTTCTTTTCCAAATTACGCTTCGTTCATTTTCTTCCAATTGAGTGAAATCTCTACTCAGATTGTATGTAAACACCATGACCATGGTCCTGGTGAATACATCCAGAATGCTAATACTAATGTGCAGACAAGTTTTCTGCCAAGAAAGAGCAACAGATCTCAGAGCATTTGTGTCCTCATTACTAATCCCACAAACCCTCCTGAGCAATGTTTTTCTGGTTGTAAAACAAACATCACTTAAAAGTTTTCTGATGACAGTCACTTCAAAATCAATTCACTTTGAGAATAGATTTTGTGTTCTTTTGAATGCTTGTGTTTCACCTACATTAAAATTCTGAAGGCACATTTGAAACCTGAAAGAAGCTGATTGACTGGCAGATAATCTGTCCTGAAGCCTCCTGAGCTGCTTTGGAAAAAAAGCTTTGGCTCCTTACCTTTCGGCCACTTAATAGGGAAGATAACAACCCAGGTGTGAAATAACCAAGGAAATGCTGACTGTTATCCAACAGGAGGATGCAGGAGGAGCATCTCCATCCTGCAATTTGGCGCAGTGCTGTTTTCATTAGCATATGTTAATTCTACATAATAATTGGATTCCTGTGACATTTTCATACATTTAATAGTGTACTTTGATCATATTCACCCTCGTTGCCCTCTCTGGCCCCTTCCCCTCCTGCTCAGCCCCTTTCCCTTCCCACTAGCTTTCCTTCTGCTTCCCTGTGTGTGTGTGTGTGTGCGTGTGTGTGTGTGTGTGTGTGTGTGTGTGTGACCCAGTGAGTTTAATTAGGGTTGTTTTCAAGCTGAAGTGGTTTTGCTCTGAGAGATAGAATTATACAGGATCGAAACGGACATTCTAAAGGAAAATACAGACTTATGGTGCACCGGCTCTTTGGACTCCCTTTTCAAGTGCCTTCAACAATTTCAGTCCCCATTAGAGAACTTTTTAAAAATATTTTTGTTGCGTTTTTGTGCCTTTCATGTAATAGGTCTTAATCAAATTTAGAACCGCAACCCCCATAAACAGCCCCCACCAGAGTTCATGAATTCTGTGATATCCAGTAAAGCATTTATTCCTAAATGTCCCTCCATGCTGGTGAGAGTTGAGGGATGTATTATTATTACTACCCCCATTCCACTATATTCCATGAGCTTTAGATATAGAGGTTCTATGGTAGATGTATCACTTAGGATGGGGCATCTCTCAATCATATAGTCTCTGTGTGACCAGTTGTGGAACTGTAATAGCTCCCATCTGTTGCAAAAAGAAGCTTTTGTGATGAGTGGTGTATGGTATACTTGTCTGTAAACATAAGGATCTATATTTAGCATACAATAAGAAATTTCATTTGTCTAGAGATACAAGGGTTTTCTCTAAGCTCTATGAGCTCTCCAGCCATGTGTATTTAGCTATATTTACAGTGCCACCCCTGAGTTCCCTCCCACTCCACTGAGGAAGCTTTAACTCTACTTAGCTGTTGATTACCCCCTAGATAACAGTGCCACTACTGCACCAATAGAGGCAGTTTGCTGTGCCAGCTGTTGTAGTTATTAGGCTTTGAAGCTGGGTTGGACCATTGATTGATTTTCTCCCTTAGCAGCTTGCATAGTATCCTCTAGAACTATGAGAGCCAGTCTTCAGGGAGAAGGCTTCCAGGTCAGTTCCTGCTCCATTGCTCCAAGTTCTGTGTCCCAAGTATGTCCTGTCTTCAGCAATAGGATCTTTCTTTCAAGTTCTGGGAGGTAATCAAAGGCTGTGGCAATAGCCTACGTTATTTGGGGAGTCTCTTGGACTACACTGACCAGCAATTCAAAGGGAGGTTTCTCCTGTTTGTCACTGTGTTTCTTGTTATATAGCCTTCAGGTATACACATGCTCTCACGTTCAGATATTGTATATGTGTTTTCAGGGAAGGTTTGAGCTAATACATTTCCCTCTGGCTTTTTATGCCACCTAAGCTTTATTTATAACTCCTTTCTCCCTGTCTAACCTGCCTCTTCCCTCCCCAGTTTAAGTACCCTCATTTTCTTCTTGATAATACCTGTCTCCTATTATCCCCCCTCTCGAATTCCTTCTTCCCCTTTGCCCCCATGGTTCCTTATGGGAGAACTTTAAAAAGCATGAATCATCTGGTGACTTCTTGAATGGAGGAACAGCTTTTTTTCGTTTATTTTTATTTTGTCTTGTTGAGACAGGATCTCACTATTTAGCCCTGGCTGACCTGACACTTACGTAGACCAGACTGGCCTGGAACCCACAGAGATCCACCTGTGTCTGCTTTCTGAGTGCTGAGATCAAAGGGGTATGCTACCATGCCTGGAAATCAATCACTCTATCATCTATCCATCATCTGTCTATCATCTATCTATCTATCTATCTATCTATCTATCTATCTATCTATCATCTATCATCTATCTATCATCTGCCTGCCTGTCTGTCTGTCTGTTTGTCTGTCATCTATCTATTTGAGTGATGAGTAAACTGCTCTCAAAGGTTTGCCATGGCAGCTGTGGATAAGCATGCCCCAAGATTGAATTTTCTAGAAACTAACCAAAGAGCCTAAGAGACTTCTGATTCCCATCAATTAATAGTTGGACGCTGTTTGCAAAGGATCAAAAAGTCCTTGTATGGTTTTTTTGTTGTTGTTTGTTGTTTGTTTGTTTGTTTGTTTGTTTGTTTGTTTGTTTTTCTGAGCTCATTGCTGCCCTGGAACTGGCCACATGGAGATATGGAGGGATTTGCCATTGCTGCCATTTTCTGGGAGAATGTTAAGACAGACACTAAGACAGGGTCTGGAGGCCCAACACACTGTTGCTTTGAGGCTCCAGCAGAGCCAAGGAAACATGCACAGTTCCCCAAGGAGTGAGGCCCAAAGGGAGGTTCTGCTGGGCCTCCCCCCCCCCCCCACCTTCTCCATCTGTGGCTATCCCAGAGGTATTTATCAATGCAGAGAGAGAGCAAGATACCAGGTAGAGGCCTCATAGAGTACATTAAGGGGGTCCGGGAGCAGTTAAGGAGACTGCTGGGTCGGGACTGTGTGTGTGTGTGTGTGTGTGTGTGTGTGTGTGTGTGTGTGTGTGTACACACACACACACGCGCGCACAGGACCAGCAAGCCAGGCGCGCTGAAATGCAGTTCCCCTCTTGGTCTGCAAAGAGTTGCTGGGCTTCGCTGGCTGCCCGGTGCCCTCCTGGAGCACCTCGGGGAGTCCTCGCCCGCCAGGGCTTTCCGCACCCGGGGAGCGCCCGGGGCTGGCCTGGCCAGGCGTAGCTGGGCACTGCGAGCCGGCGGGTGGGCGGGCGGGGGGCCACTGGGCTTCTGTGCCAGCCGCAGCCGTTGGCTGGCGG
>NW_008331995.1:7044739-7057895 GCF_000622305.1 Nannospalax galili | reverse complement strand
CCCCCCGCCCCGAGACAAGGCAGCGACATGGCTTCGGTGTTCACGTGTGGCGTGGAGGACCTGCTGTTCAGCGGCAGCCGCTTCGTGTGGAACTTGACCGTGTCCACGCTGCGGAGATGGTACACCGAGAGGCTGCGGGCTTGCCACCAGGTGCTGCGGACGTGGTGCGGGCTGCGGGACGTGTACCAGGTGAGCCCCGGAGCGCCGCGCCCCAGGGCCCCTGCGGATGCCAGGCGCTCAGCCTGGAGCCCGTTCCACCTGTATGATTTCACAATCTCCTGCTCCCCACACCTTTGTTTTCAACTCCTAGTGGGTTGCTTGAAGGTTGGGTCAAAGGCTCAGCACCTCTAGTTAACGGTGGTCTGACAATCTGTTCCCTCCTTTGGTCATGGAGGGCACTTGTGAGTTATACCCCAGCACATATGCATTACCTAGTGATGGGGGTACTGACTGGGCAGGGAGGGCTGTAGCTTTGCAGCAGAGCGTCGGTGGGAAGTGACTTTGAGGTTCAGAGAATTTTTTTTTTTTTAATTTCATTGGGGGTGGCAGTTTCGGAAGCGGTGGTTTCCCACCCGCTCGCTGTCAGAACACATCTTAGTGGATTTACCGTCTTCCTGATTTTATCGCACTTTTCCATCAGGTTTGCTAGGCACAGCTAAGAAAAGCTGGTTCCCTGTCTGCAGGCTTTGGGGAGGAAGGACCAGGCAATTGTGAGGCTGACAGGCTGGGGAAGGGAAGGGTGGCTTGGCGAATGCTGGAATGCTTAGGCTTGGATTTACTCTGTCACACAACACAGCCTGTTCATTGCTTTGCTGGGTCCCATCCTGCAGGCAAAATCTGCAGCAACTTTGTTCAATCAGGAGACCATTCATCCTCTCTGGGACAGCAGCTTGCCTGGGATTTTTTGTCAACAGTCGCATATGGATTGAAGAGCCCTGTGCTTTGGTTGTTAATACCTGTGAAGTTTATAAAAATCTACAGTGTTAAACAATGATTATACCTGGGCTTCTTTTATGGATATAGAGTGATTTTGTTGTAGGTGTTGGAATCTCCCCATCCTGACCCTGTTCCTTATAGGGCTGGAATTTCAAGCCTTGATTTTGATAAGTCACAGCTTCCATCAATCAGGCAGAATTAAAAGGCCATCTAAGGACAACTAGAAGAGGTCTAAAGAATGAATGTTCCCTTGTCATCCTTGTTAAAATATAAGGAACATTTTAACCTGTGTTTTCAGGACTCCTGGTTTGTCTAATGTGTCTGTTAAATCACGGGCTTTGAAATGGAATCTGCAAGGCACACTGAGAACCATGGGAGCACGTGGGGGCTTGAGAGCATTAGGGAGCTATAGATATAACCCATCTGGCCACAGGAGACAGTGCCCCTGGCTTTTTTGGAGCCAGACGTGTGTCTGTCTTTTCCAGGTTTTTCCTCTCTTGATAAGTCCTTTCTCCATTTAGTTTATAGGTAGAGTAAGGTACCTTTCGTTTAGTGTTGCTTTTTCTCTTTAATGTTTGAGGAACTTTCAAAAAGAGAACACAAATATTGCAGCAAACCAGACAGGCTCTGTACCCCACTCCCTATGGATTCAGGGGATTTATGGCTTATTGCTAATGCTGTTAGCATTCAGAAATGGAGGTCCTAGAAACCTGAAAACGTATGTGTTCTGTATAAGATTGATAATCATTATTCTTTTTAATGTTTAAAATATTTTTCATATGTATATGTGTACATGCATACATACATGTATGCTGATGTGTATACACACGTGTGTGCAAATGTATGGCCAGAGGACAACTTTAGGTGTTATTTTCTCAGGAACACTATCCACCTTATTTATGAGACAGGGTCTCTCATTGGCCTAGAGCTAGCCAGCCAAGCCAGGCTGACTGGCCAACAAGCACCAGGGATCTACCTATCTCTACCTCCCCAGTGCTGGGCTTACAAATGTGCATCTCCAATCATCAACCATCAATCACCATTTTTTTAATATTTTATTTATTTTAATGTGTATGGGTATATTGCCTGCATGTATATAAGTACACTTGTGCCATGTAATGCCAGAAGAGGTCAGAAGAAGGTGTTGGATCCCCTGGAACTAGAGTTATGGACAGTTGTTAGCCCCCATGTAGGTGCTGGGAATTGAACCTGGGTCCTCTGTAAGAGCAGTCGGTGCTCTTAACTGCTGAGCTATCTCTCCAGTCCCTCAATCATCATTCTTAAGCACAATAGCAACTTGAAAAAGTAAGCTACTGAAATATTTGGTTCTCTTCTATAAAATGG
This sequence comes from Nannospalax galili, assembly GCF_000622305.1. NCBI lineage: Eukaryota > Metazoa > Chordata > Mammalia > Rodentia > Spalacidae > Nannospalax > Nannospalax galili. The sequence continues at coordinate 7,055,615 of NW_008331995.1, read as the reverse complement.
GTGGTGACTAAGCCAGGCTTCTCTCATCATCATGTTCACAAAGAACATGTAAAATGGTGGTAGCTTTATGAGTATTGAGTCATAAGTAAAGATAATATAATGTCTACATTTAAAGTTTCTTGTGCTTTGGAGAACATTTTCAGACTTAGAAGAGCTATAATACCCTAAATTGTGCTGCACAACTAATTACTTGTCTTAAAAAAGCGGGGGGCGGATTTTTGCCTCTTTGTTTTGGCAGGGCTGTAAATGGAACCCAGGGCCTTGGTCATACTAGGGAAGTGTTCCAACACTGAGCTACAGCCCTAGCCCAGAGAGATCATTAAAAAAAATACTTTTCAAGTGCTGATCAAGAAAATAATGATGCAAATTATATAAAATGAAAAGTAGTAAAAGAAAGCTTTTCTTACCTTAAACGCCTCCCCCCAACCCCCAGATAAACAAGGGAATGAATCCAAGCTCTTTCTGAATGTGACCATGGGGAAATTAGCCTTCTTATCCTTCAATTACATCATCTATAAAGTGGGGAATATAATAGTACTAATTATAGAGGTTAATAAGAGAGCTCATTGACATGTAGACTATTTAGCATACTGCTTAGTGCTTAGAAACTATTTGAAAAATATTATCTATTTTGTCATCTAGGATTTTTTTATTGTGATAAGAAACCCAGCTCAAAACTAACAGCAGAGTAAAAAGAAGTGACTCTATATTGACACAGCATACAAGTCTACCTGTAGAATGCACCTCAGGCATGGTTTGATGAGGGCACTATGCTTTTTCCCTAGCCCTGGTCTTGTTCACCTGTTGGATTTATCCTTGTCTGATTTCTTCTCAGCAGTTTCAAGACTTAGACCCATGTATCAATAGAACCAGAAAGAAAGAAAATTTCCTATATTGCCTAACTATCAAAAGAGTCCCTGAGTGCCCTCTGGGATGCTAATGTCAGGTCTTCACCCACTGCCAATGGCATGCACTAATTAGCCCAGAAAACAGGATTACTGTTCATGCATCTTCAGTGCAATGATATGGCCCAAAAAGACCAAAAATCATTTCAGGGAGTGGTAGAAAAAAAAAATACTTCCTCCTCAGGCTGGGGTTATCTTAATGATAGCGCCCAGCACGTGTGAGGCCCTGGGTTGAATCCTCAACATGTCAACAGTAAAGACACATAAACACATATGCAATGTATCTATAGCATTAAAATGACGAATGGGGACCAGGAAGATGGCTCTGTGGGTAAAGGTGCTTGCCACCAAGGCTTATGACCTGAGTTTGATCCCTGGAACCCACATGGTGGAAGGAGACAACAGATTGCTGCAAGTTGTCTTCTGACCTCCACACACATGTGGCATGCCTATGCCCCCACACATACACAATTAAATAAATAAATGTTCAAAATGAACTGATTGCCAAACAAAAACAAATGTTTAAAAAAGATTCCTTAAGGTAGTACTAATGAATAAAAAGGTTAAGAAACACGAGATTACACTGATTGGCTTAAACCTGGGGGAGTGGGGATGCAGGCCTGTTTCTGAAACTGTCAAGGAGGTTGGGCCCACTCAGACCACATATTTGCCTGTGTGCCTCAGTGTTCCACTGCTGTGACAAATACCTGAGGAAAACAACTTAAAGGAGGAAGGATTTATTTGGACTCAAGGTTTCACTCCATAGTTGGCTGGTTCTATTACTTTTAGGCCTGTACCAAAAAAAAAAAAAAAAAAAGTCTCCTAGTGGAAGATCATAGCAGAGGAAAGATGCTCACCTCATGATAGACAGGGAGCAGAAAGACAGAGGATGAAGTCACGGAAAAGGTATACTCTTCAAAGGCATGCTCCTGGAGACCAACTCCATCTTATCAAGGTTCACCCTCTGTGGTTTCCGTTCAGTTGTGAATCCATCAGTGGATTAATCTATTGGCTAGATCAGAGCCCTCATGACTCAGATTCAGTCATTTTCTCAAAGCTCTGCCAAATAATGAGGGAGGGCACAACACTTGGTTAAAATGCAACCATGGGCTAGGGAGATGCTCATTGGTTAAGAGTGCTTGCTATAGGCATGAGAACCTGAGTTCAAATCCCCAGCTCCTAAGAAGCCGGATGTGGCCACAACTGCCTATTACCCCAGGACTGTGGAGAGTGGAGACAGAAGGATTGCTGGGACTTGCTGACTGCCAGCCTAGCTCCAGGTTCAGTGGGAGACCCTGTCTCAAGGGAATAAAACAGAACATGATATCGCAGGACAACTAAAGTCTTCTAGTCTTTGTAAAAGTGCATGGGCATGTATAACCCTGCCCCCCCCCGACACACACAATTTAAATATAGCTAGCCACGTCTCCTGCATAGTGAGAATCTCAAATCCAGCATTCTCTCAATAAAGAGTCTTTTTTCAAGGTAAATTCAAAGATGAATACACAAATACTTTTATAAGTGTTTTGCTACAGTTGTTTGAATTGAATGTGTGTAGGCTCATGATTAGAATATTTGTGCTGGTATCCTGTAGTCCTGAATTTTAAGCCATACAGGAGAATATTCTACTATATTGCCTAATTTTTTGGTGTATTAACTGAACACACACCAGAGAGTCATGTTTTACTGAAGCCATTTTTTATCATCTTGTTGATTTTTTAAGGTGTCATTTTTCTTGCTTCACGTCTGAATAGCCTTGTTTATAAAGAAACCCAATGCTCAATCACCCTAGAGAGAGAGCAGGGTGGGGCGGGCGATATCCATTACCTGAAATACCGGGCAGTCCTCTGGAGTGTTTTGTTTATTCATATACTATAAGTGAAAGACGATCCCTCACCTATTCATAAAGTATTTGGCAATGTTATTATTGCCTGACCAGCAAAGCTGGGAAAGCATCATTTCTTTGGAATTGAACACTTCCTCCACTTCTAGATATTGGAACGGCAAGTGATTTAATTTGCCAACAAACCATGAATAATGAAGATACTCGCTATAAGGCATTTCTGTAGTAACATGACAAAATAAAAAGCAGGGGAGGCTCCACGGAGGCTCCATTTAACAAAGACTCACTGTGTAAGTGAAGGTTTGAATTTGGTTCAGCTCCAGACTTGAGAAATCAACTTTAGTTCAAGCTAAACTCTAAAAGTTCTTCCTGTTCTGCCTATGTCTCTTCTGGATGGGTTGCATTGTGGTCATTAATGAGTTCAAACAGTGAGATAGAAAGTGATGGGAGAATATTGTTGGGAAGAGATCAACACCTTTTGTTTTTATTAAGTGTGACATGCTCTAACAAACTCCTTGGTTTATTACTTGGGGTTGATTTTTCTACTTTGCACCAGAGTCCAAAAGGTAGAATTTCTTGCAAACCTTGAATGGAGTCTTTGCCTCCAAGAGGAGGCCACTTGAACAGAATCTGGGATATTTAAAGGACTAGAAGAGGCTGGGTCAGCTCCCTTGGGGCAGGCAGCTGGCACAGAAGAGAAAGCATGCAGTTCAGAACATGGACAGTCTGCAGGGTTGAAGTGACTGAACTTGACCTTGAGTGAATTACTTCCCCTCTCTGAATTTCCTCCTGGGTAACAGGGAAGAGGTGTGGTAGCTGCATTAGGAGACTGTGGGGAAGCTCATGAGATTATGTTCATAAAACACTTGACACATCGCAGGCATAAGCAAATGCTTAATAAAGGCTGGCCCTTGGTTATATAAAGTCCTTGACATTGAACTCAGAGAATGTCTATGATAAAAGGTCACCTGACAGTCATGCTATTGTTTTTATACCTGAGACTAATTGTCTGGAAGTTAAATTGCCATCTTCATTGGGTGAATGTTCATTAAGAAAGAAGGTGAGCTTTCCTTCAGCAGCATGTGTGGGTCAGACCTTGGGTATTTGAAGTGGATTCTCTTCCATCAACACATCTTTTTTTTTTTTTTTTTTTTCGGTCTTTTTGAGACAGGGTCTCCCTGTAGCCCCAGCTGTCCTGGAACTCACTATGTAGACCAGGCTGGCCTTGAACTCACAGAGATCCGCCTGCCTCTGCCTCCCGAGTGCTGGGATTAAAGATATGCACCACCACATCTGGCACATGTCTTCTTTTAATTAAGCCCACGCATAAATCTAGGATTCCGTGAGTATCTTGCACTCAGGTGTCCGGGTAAGAGAATTTACAAGTATGAGGTCAAATTCCCAGCAGTCACATAAAAAGTTGGCCATGACTGCAGGTGTCTCTAGCCCCATCAATAGGAGTCAGAGCTCACTGGTCAGCCAGCCTAGCCAAAATCGTTAACTTTAGTTCAGCAGGGGACTCTCTCTCAAGGAAATAATGTGGAGAACAGTAGAGGAAGATAGTTGATGTCCTATTCTGACCCTCTCTCTCTTTCTCTCTCTTTCTCCCCCTACACATTCACACCCACAAACAACACACACATACCACATACACCAATTTTTTTGTCCTAATCAAGTAGGAAATTAAGAAATGTTCAAGATAAGTACTCAGTTTCTCTTCACATGTTTTACAACATAATGGTTGACATTACAAGTTGGTTCATTAATTTACTCATTCACTTGTACCTAAAATAATTAACAAATGCTCATGCCCCAGCTTGCTGCACCAAGGGTTAGCAACAGGCCTTCCTGCCCTTCATAAACATTGTCAAGTAGGGGGGAAAGTTAAGGAAGTAAAACTCTAGGAAGGGACTCACTTACTCTCAGGTGAAGTTCAGATCAGGTACACAAAGCAAGACTACAGGGAAAGACAGAGCAGCCAGCAAGGCTTCCTGGGAAGGCAAAACCTGTGCTGGCCTTTGAAAGACAAGTAGAGTTATGTAGGGAAAGAAAAACAGAAGTGCCTTCCAGGCACGGGTGATTAGAAAGACAGTTTCATTCGTTTTTTTTTTTTAAAGACTTATTTGTTTTGTTTTATATATATGAGTGTTTGCTTATGTGTATATAAGTGTACCACGTGTGTGTGCCTTGTGCCTGAGGAAGCCAGAAGAGGGTGTCAGATCCCCTAGAACTGGAATTGTAGACATTTGTGAGCAGTCATATGGGTGCTAGGAACTGAACCTGAGTCCTCTTGAAAATTCAGCAAGTGCTCTTAAACACTGATCCATCTCTCCAGCCCCTAAAACTGGGTTTCTTAATAGCTTGATGAGCAGAAAGATAGAATCACAGAGCACTTTTTATTGAGAATAACACCTGCCCTTGGATGATTTTTTTTTAACTTTTACAAAAACTTTATTGAGAATTTCATACATGTATATAAGGTGTTTTGATCAAATCCATGCCCACTCCCTCCCCTCCAACATTCCCTCCTCTGAAGAGGTAACCCTAAAATCTTTTAACGATTAGATACAAGCTCCCAAATACTTTTGACATTTTTGGCCTTTGGAACAGAGTATGTTGCTAAGAGGCCCAAGGACATAGCGAGTTTTAGCCAAGAAACTGGCTACTTTTCTTAAAGGTCTTTTTACCCTAACTGCCTAGCCATTCTTCCATGCTGAACAGGGATGCAGGGTGAGGCAATTGGAGTACCCCTTCTGGGTCTAGCTAAAAGACTCCCAAATTGCCTAACTCTTGTCTCTAAGGGGAGAAGAAAGTCCTTGAATCATGAATAGGAGATGTGAAGGAGAAGTAAAGGCAAGAGTAATTAGCATTACAAGTTCTAGACAGGGAACTAGAAAAAAGCCAGAACAGGGCAATTTTGATCTTGTACTTTAGAATTTTGACATTTTCTTCAGACCTTTAGGAGAGGGTGATACTGACTTGGAACCACCACTGGCAGTACTGAGGCCAGTGGATTTCAAGAGGGTGGAAGAGTGGAGGCCAGAAGGGAGGAGAATCTAGGAGGTGGAGGTGACATAGGTGTGTCAGTCAGGAGGGAATGAATTTAGTGAGTGTTGGGGATTTAGTGACAACAGACTGCCTCAGGGTCATAGTGACTTAAAGAAATGAAGATCTGGATTTTTCCCATGGTATCTAGCCAGTCACAGGGTGGCTGTAAGCTCAGTTCGTTACTGTCTTTCTAAATTATAGAATGTTCAGGAACAATGCCAGTTCTCATGATAGAAAGTGAAGTGTCCTTTGGGGTCTGGAAATGAAATGGCCTCTAAAGGGCTTACTTCTCACAGATCATTGGTCAGAACAGTTCCATAACCGACCCACTCATCACCCACAAGAGCCAGGAAGAACAATCCAGACTACCATGGAGCAGCATAAAAACTGTTGCAGATTGTGTTCCTTAGCAAACAGACAAAAATGGAATTAACAAGCAGAATGTTTATTAACAGTATTCTGAAGATCAGCCCCTGTAAAACTAGGAAGGGGACAGGGTTAACAAATGGAGATGCTTAACCACAATCAGGCTCAATGAAGCTACAGCTGACTTCACAGATAGCGCTGAAGCTAAGTAGTCCCAAGCACACTGGGCTTCTCCCTAGCCCCATAAGCCAGTCCATCATTAAAGATGACTCCCTTTGAAAGCAGGGCGGACCCTGGAGGAGGCAGCTCTCCTTAAGGGAAGGACAGTTCCCAGAGGGAGATATCAGTGCACAGTGCTCCCAACAGCTGGGGAGGATCAGTCTGGGCAGTAATATATCACAGCATCGTCTATAAACGCCTGCCAGTTGGTGCTGGACCCAAGAAAGAACTAAATCAGGACCAGCAGGAAGGAAGTGAAGGGTGAGACCACGTGGACATGAGGATACAGAATTCAGCTGTTAAAAATGGAGCAGTCACTTGACTGTTGCTACCCTCTGTTGAAGAGACTGGGTAGCCATGGATTTAAGTACTAGTTACTGTGAATAACAATTAACTAGTGGCAGGGAACTAAGATGCCCTTTTATCCACACACTGAAAAGCAAAATGATCTTCATTTTTCAGCCCCTGACTTAACATTAATACATTTCTGGAAGAACCAAGTCATAGAAGGTCAACACGATTGGTCTCATGATCTTAGAAAAACATTTTTGAACTTTTGCTGTACAGCTTGGCAAACATCAGGTTAAGAACAGACTCTCCTACCGTTTCAAATGAGTGTTTATTTTCTCATTCCGTCTTTTCTTGGTGGAGCACAGCATAAAAACCTTCCTTGTTCATCTCCTACTTAGGTTTATTCTGAACATTATAGTTTGGTGTTCCAGTTGGTTGTTGTGGGAAAGTTTGAATGATTCAAATAAGGAATAAGATCTGTAGTTCTAAATTTATAAACAAGATCATATGACTTACAGCATGGAAAGAAGGCAAAATTAAGCCCTTATGGAAAAAAAACTAGTGACCATTCATATGCCATTCCATATGCATTATGTATGTGTACATACATAACCTATTATCACCCTTGAAAGACGCTGGCAAACATGGCAAATGAAAGTAGTCTCATTTTCTCCTAATGACCTGATCATTTTTAGTCTATTGAATTTTGTGTTTGGGAAAAGGTTTTTTCCTAATAGCTGTTTTCCCTTTAACTGATACTTTTATTGAATTTTGCTGTCTGAATTTGACTAATTAAACAGCTGCTGTGTGCCAGGTCTACACTTGTCACTTTTCATGAACAATGTTAGCATTAAGAGGGGCTGGAGAGATGGCTCAGCAGTTAAGAACTCTAGCTGCTCTTGCAGAGGACCTGGGTTTGATTCCCAACACCCACATGATAGCTTAGAATAATTGGTAACTCCAGTTCCAGGGAATCCAACTCCCTCTTCTGACCTCCATGGACATTTCACAGCATGGGTACACTTACATGCTTGCAGGCAACACATTTATACACATAAAATAAATTAAAAGTAATAAAAATTTAAAAATATTAGCATTAAGGAAGAAAGAAAATAAGGAGCTGGGTGGTGACATGCATCTGTAATTTGAATACTTAGGAAGCTGAGGCAGGAAAATCAGGAATTTGAGACCAACCTGGGCTACAGAAGGAAGGGAGGAAGGAAGGGGGAAGGAGGGAGGGACAGAGGGAGGGAGAGAAAAGAAAACTTTTTTAGATTTACATCAGTACATAAGGCTATAAAAAATAATATAGATAATCTCAACTCTCAGTTTTAAGGCATCTTATTAATATTTTGCTATGTTTGCCTCTAATACTTTTTGTACTGTAATAAAACTGCATAAAGTCAGCTTAAATTTCCTTTGTTCCACCTTCCTTCTCCTGGAAATAGTCCTTCCTGAGGGCTGGGAATATAACAGCATACTTGAAGCCCTTGAGTTTGAGTCCCAGTTTAAAAAGAGAAAGCATGTGCCTGAAACCCCAGCACTTAGGAAAGGATTACCCTGAGTTCAAGACCAGCCTTGGTTACAATAGTGAGACCTTGCCCGATCTGCTTGTCTCTTTAAGCAATATATACTACTTGGTGCATTTGTAAAATTTACGTGTATATAATACATCGTTCTTTTCCTTTATTTTTCTCTCAACCAGTTTTTGGGACTCATGTCTAAGTCCCTGCTTGCCTTGTATTCCACAGATGGGTAAACTCATCTTTTGTCAAGAGGCACTTGCATCCTTTCCAAGTCTTCAGCATTCTAAAGAACCACAGTTTAAGTTTATCTGCTTCTTCATAGTGTATATAGAACAGGAACGTTGCTAGATTTTCCTCTTATATGATGTGCTTTATCTTTGGCTCCACAAGATGTTATCAAGCAACAATGTCACTGGTTTTATAGATGTATTAGCTAGTAGGTAACAGCGTGGAAACGTGAGCAGTGCACTAGCTGACAGCATGAGGCCTCTGGTCACCAGCTTACTGCTTCGTCTATTAAAAGGTAAAGAACCTATCAAGATCAAATCTGATCCATCATTCTCTCATTCACTCACTCAACATGCACTAGAAGAACAGCTTAAAAATGATATCTAGAATCCCAGCACCTGGAAAGCAGAGGCAGGTGGATCTCGGTGAATTCAAGGCCAGCCTGGTCTACACAGTGAGTTCCAGGACAGCTGGGGATACAGGGAAACTTTGTCTCAAAAAGACAAAAAAAAAAACCAAAAACCCACCAGCAAAAGTCACATATATGTATGTATATAAACTCAGACTTTAAGAGTCCAAATCCTGGGGTTAGAAAGATGTTTCAGTGGGTGGAGTGCTTCCTTGTAAGCCTGAGGACCTGAGCTCAACATCTAAAACCCTTGTTTAAAAAAAAATGGGTGTAGTGTCATGCAGTTATAATCCTAGCACTGGAGAGGCAGAAACAAGTGAGTCCCTGGGACTGTCAGCCTAATTGATGTGTTCCAGGCCAGTGATAAACTCTGCCTAAAAACATGAAGTAGATGAAGCCTGAAGAATAATGACTAAGGTTGTCCTCTGGCCTTCACAAACATGCATGTTCACACACACTCACACACACACAAGAACCCTAATCCCAACTTAGTTTCTGTTAGCCACATGAAGTTCTTTGAAACTCAGCTTTCTTCTGCTGAAAAATGTGTAGAATCACAGTTCTGTCTGGAAAAGTTGCTTTCCTGGGATTATTACAAAAATTGAATATATTGATATTTTGGAACACTGAAAACATTGTTATATATATGGATAGATCGGTGGACTGTAGATATGGGTGGGTGAAGGATAGAGGGATGGCTGAATGGTTGGATAGTTGATAGATGGATAGATAGATGGATAGATGGTTGGTTGGTTGGTTGGTTGGATAAATGACAAGTGGGTGGATGGATGGATGGATGGATGGATAGATGAATGGTTGATCAGGATGGATGGATGGATGGATGGATGGATGGATGGATGGATGGATGGATGGATGGATGGATGGATGGATGGATGGATGGATGGATGGATGGATGGATGGATGGATGGATGGATGGATAGATGAATGGTTGGTCGGTTGCTTAGATAAATGATAAGTGGGTGGATGGATGGATGGATGGATGGATGGTTAGACAGATTTTTAAGTGGATAGATGGATGCCTGTCAAATAATTATCTTCTTGTACTCATTGTGCTCAAAATTTTATGCACATGAATGACCCTTAGAACTTCTAAAATATGCAGGAGCCTTGTCTCTCTTCACCTTACCATCCCAGATGAAGAACTACACGTGAGGACACAGGGACGGTGTCATTTGAGGGCTCAGCTTTGTGTTAAACCATTCTCCAGTCATAATGCTGCTGTCATCCTAGTTTACTCTATGAAAACAAAGGTACTTACAACAGTTTTATTGTGTCTCTCCAAAAGGAGGCTATGAAACTTTCTTCTCCACAACCCTGAATACCACTCCCTAAGTTCATGGGCCCCAGATTCCCATTCCTGATCATTCTGGCCGCAGTTGCTACTATCTTTCTGGGTAAAGTCTCCCTGTTACAACTCATAGGTTTGTAACTGCTCGAGACCCAGATATCACAAGTATCGCACTGCCTTTGAGTAGCATCCAGCAAATTACTTTTACAGAAATCAGTTTGTCTCATTAAAATGCAATTAGATGTTTGTTATCTGAGAGAGAACAAGGCCTTGATTATAGAAAACTTTAAAAAAGGAGGGGTGGGAAGAAGTCCTGAGAGAAAGGCCTGGGAGACACTCAGGGTGAAGAGCTTTCTGTGCAAACCAGGCTACTTGAGTTCAACGCCCAGAATCCATCTAAAGTTGGAAAGAAAGAGCTGACTCCACAAAGTTGTCTTTTGACCCCCTAAGCACACTGTGGCATGTGCATGCACACACATGCACACACACACACACACATCACAAATACACAATACTAATAATATGTTAAAAAGAAAAGAAAGGCACCAGGCATGGTGGTGCATGCCTTTAGTCCCAGCACTGGGAGGCAGAGGTAGGCGGATCTCTGTGAGTTCGAGGTCAGCCTGGTCTCCATGGTGAATTCCAGGACAACTAGGGCTACAGGGAGACCCTGTCTCGAAAGGCCCCCCCCCCAAAAAAAAGAAAACACGAGTTTCAAAGATTTAATTATGA
>NW_008331995.1:7038750-7044722 GCF_000622305.1 Nannospalax galili | reverse complement strand
AAGAAAGAAAGAAAGAAAGAAAGAAAGAAAGAAAGAAAGAAAGAAAGAAAGAAAGAAAGAAAGAAAGAAAGAAAGAAAGAAAGGAAAGAGAGGAAAGAAAGGAAGGCATACTTTATTTTAAGGATGGGGAGCTAGGAATAGAATGGGTCTGTTATGAGGGTTAAAACCAAGTGACCATCACCTGCCAGATATCTGACTTCAGCCGGTCGGGTGTTTTGTCTGAGCCTAGTTTCTTGAGGTTGTAGGGAATGGCTAACCTATAAAGACAAAGTAAGATTTGTATTTTATATTTCGTATAAAGGTTGCAAAATGACATTGATTGGGTATAGTAGGTTTTCAAATATAAATATCTAGACCCTTTGCACAAAGTTGATGGTAGCCCCAAAGTTAACATTTCAAACCCTTATTTAAGCCCAAACATCTCCAGTCCACAACTGTGGACTGGGAAAGTGCCCAAGTAACATGACCTCTCTGGGTCTCATCTCTCTGTGTGAGATAGGAATGTAGCAGTGTCTATCTCCTGGGGCTTTTGAAGGGATAAAATAAAATAAGAGAGTATAAGTGAAGGTCCTCTAAGGGTGTTCAGCTCATCGAAAGCATTTACCAAGAATGTTAGCTACCATCATTTCCATACGATGAATATTTTTCTGTGTCAGACATGGTGCTGAGTATTTCAGATTTATCATTTGGTTTGATCTTGATAACATTGATGTGAAAAAAAATCATCAATCCCACTTGATAAGTGCAGAAATTATTTACAGCTCTCAACTCGCTTGTCCGGGGGTCAAGTAGATACTCAGATGTGTTTAAATTTAAATCTCATTTACTTCGGCCAACGAATGGCACAGACTTCATTTACCTTTTATTAAAACCTAGTCTTTTCCTTTTTCACCATTGCCTTCATGGAGTCGTTTCTAGAATATTTCTAGTCTCCAATCTCTCTATCAGGCTCTATAGCCAGAGCAGGGTTGATAAATTTAATTGAACTAAAATAAAAATACTGATAAGACTACCTACTCTGTTTGTTTAAGAAGCCACCATTTGATTGTTTGTTGGTTTGTTTTGGGTTTTATGAAGCAGGGTCTCCCTATAGCCCCAGCTGGCCTGGAACTCACTATGTAGACCAGGCTGGCCTAGATCTCACAGAGATCTGCCTGCTTCTACCTCCCAAGTGCTGGGATTAAAGGTATGTGCAGCCTAGGGAGTCTCCATTTGAAAAGAACACAGTCTTTAATGAAGAAGTTAAAATCTAACTAACTACAATATGCAGGAATCTATTAGCACATCACTGAAAGAGCTTTCTCTTCCCCCCACCCCACTTTTCCCAATCAAGTCATGGAGAGGTTCACATCCGCATGATGTGTCAGCATTGTGTGTCTTAGTGGTTAAGTGTGCAGAAGACACACCGCTCAAGTTTCAATCCTACCTCTGCTCCATGTGTGTAACCATGAGCAAGTTACTCAGTCCCTCTGTGCTTTATTTTTATGTTGGTAAATGGGGAAGGCTGGTATTGTACCCACTTCCTAGGTAGGTGTGATGGGTGAACCAAGGTGTATGCATGTGTCTCGTTGCTGTGACAAAGTACGTGGCTAAAAGCTACTTACAGGAGCATGGGTTCATTTTGGCTCATGGCTTGAGTACAGTCCATCATGGCAACGAAAGCAGCAAGAGCATGAGGGGGCTGCAGCATCACACCTGTAGTCAGAAGCAGAGACAGATGAACCTGGTGCTCAGTTGGCTTTGAATAAACAATTCAATCTGGGACCCCAGCCAAAGGGATGGTGCTGCCTACATTCAGGGTGAGTCTCCCCAAGTCAGTTACTGTCTAGAATCACCCTCAGGGACATACCCAGAAGTATGTCTCCTAGGTGATTCTAAATCCTATCAAATTGATGATGAAGATTAATCTCTGCATGTACACAGACACAGATGCTGTCACCGACACCGACACAGATACCGCTTAAGAAAGTGTCTGGAACACATGGTGTACCTTACCTTATAGACATATCTCAGGCTCCTGCAGGTCATCATATCGCAAGCTGCTGTCAACTCCTCAGCAGATCTGGGATCTGTACATTTATTACCTTTTACTGTTGTCTGTCAGCTGGTGGCAGTCATTATTGAGCACTTCTTTTGAGGAATAATTTTTACTCCCAGACACTCATTTTGCATTTGGGATCCCAGAATATGACAGCTCTAAGCAGTCCCCACCTTCACCCATGGGCCTTGCACAGAGGGCAAGGGAGTGGGGAAGTGGTAGTGAGGAGGCAGGGCTTTTCTCCAGAGTGGCATTTTGTTTGGGTTTGTTCTTTGAGGCAGAGTCTCCCTGTGTCGGCCCAGGCCAACCTCAAATCCCATGCTCAAGTGATCCCCCTGCCTCAGCCTCCTGAGCAACTGTGACAAGCATGTGTGGCTGTGCCCTGCTAGAAGTTTTGTTAAAGCTGAGATACCCAGATGCCATGATTCAAAGGATGAGGAGTTGTAAAGGCACCATGGTGGGAAGAGCATGGAGTGTAAGGGGAACAGAGAAACGAGCAGAGATGAGCAGCAAGAAACCAGAGGGGCTGAGAGGTGTGTTCAGAGAGAGTGTAAAGGTTAAGTCACACAGCACCCTAAGGGGTGGGTTTGGGGAGAGTGCAATGGTTAGATCACATAGCACCCAGCTGTTCTAGGATTTCTTCCCAGTGTGGTGGGAAACCATTGAAAGATATGGGCTGGAGAGGTAGCTTAGTCAATGAAGTGCTCACCTTATAAGCACAAACACCTGAGTTAGAGACCCAGAATTTATGTTTAAAAAAAAAAAAAACCTAAGCATGGAGACATGCACTTGTAATCCCAAACTGGGGAGGCAGAGAAGTAGATTCCTGGTGCTGAATGACCTGCCAGCCTAATCTAGTTGGTAAGTTCCAAGTCAGTGAGAGACCCTGTCTCATCAAACAGGGTAGACAGCGTGTGGAATGACAGCTAATGTCTTCTGGCCTCCACAGATATGTGCATACCGGAGCACATGTACCTGCACACACATGAAGAAAGTATAGGAACTGCTTTTTTATCCATTCAACAAAAATTCACCAAGGGCCTGTTATACTCTGGCTTAATCTAAATTGTGGAGACACAGCAGTCCACAAAAGACCCTGTCCTTGTGGAGCTTGCTTTCTGGTTGGTTGATCTTCTCTGATAAAATCCAGACTTACATTTTGATCTGCCCCCATTCCTTGAGTGATCCAACTTGCCATGTCCACATTTGAATTCTTGATCATCACAGCTCGCTCTCCCCCCAAATTACCCACTCCCCTTTGGAAGATGGCAACTTGTGTCCCCAAAGAGCCTGTTTCCTCCAAGGGGTGGGGCTTGCTGCAGAGAATTGACTATGGAGAGCTCATGGGGCAGAGGGAGAGGCTTGCGATCTAGGACAGGAGCCATAAACTACGCAGGAGCTGCAAACTGCGCAGCTGGGCAGGAACGGAATGGCCCAGCGTTTACCAACCTGGGGCAAGACTGCTGGCCCACAAGGCATAGGCGAAAGCAAGCGGTGACGATGGGCGGGCTGCGGGAGCAGGCTCTGAGCCGTGGCACAGAGCTGGGGTGTTCATTCCTTTGTGAGTCACTTCTTCCCTACCCGTTATAAACTATAATAAATTTACATAAATATATGTTATATGATTTGCTGATAGCGCAAGAGACCCCAAGAGAAGTTGGGCAACACAACTGCATTTTGCATCTCTAGGTGCCCAGGTAGAAACTGATTTGTCACATATCTATTTGGCTCCACCTTCAAATGAGCATCCACATCTCACCATCTCAGCACCACTACTGTGAGCCAGACCCCTTCCTGTCTTAGCTGGACCTTTCTTCTAGTGCCATCCTTTACTGTGAAGTGTTGTCTACCTCACCACCATAGAGACCATTGCACAGTAGGTCAGAACAATCCACTGTGCTGCCTAGTCACTGCTCTTCTAGAAGCTGAAAGAGAGTTGCCTTTACTATCCCTGTAAGGACCCATGTTCAATATCCCCATAGGGATCCTCCCAACCCAACTCAAGGCCCAGCCAACACACCTCACCTCTGGCCTTAATTCCTAATTCTGTCCCCACCAACCTAGCTGTCCCACCAATCTGCCCTGCACAGACCAGCCTCTGAGCCTTCACTGACCTCTTTGCAGTGTTCTCTGCCTACAACCTCATCAGAACCAATCTCCCCAGCCCCAATGCACACTTCCTGCCTTTACTTCCTGGAAGTCTCTCTTGAGATGTCACCTACCCAGAGTGCAACTCATCACCATTCTCTTTCCCACCATATTTTTCTCTATAGTTTTTAGCATCACCAGTTTTATGAATCTATTTGTTGATCTACTGATTTACCACCCAAGCCAGGCATTAGTAGAGGGTAAGAAGGGACTTTTCTCTGGAACACTGGAAACTGATATGAACTCCAGAGACACTTGTTGCCCAATGAGCAAATGAGTATGTTTGCTGTACATTTCATTGAGTCTGAAGTGGATGATGTAGGATGAGTAGAGCAGGTAGGAGTCCATTTCTGATGACCAGTGCCAGCATGAGGTACAGGAAGTCCTCCAGCGAATCCAGCATTTCTGGACTCTGGCTAGGAGACCCATTTATGATCTTGAAAGCTTTGGAAGGCTCATACAGGAATAATATTGTTCAGGTTGATATAGATATATATTTGCATGAGTGTTTATGCATCTTTGTTATTGGAAATTAGCCCTGAGTCTGTGCACAGCACACACATTTGGGCTTCTCTGATGATCATTTCATGAAGGAAGAAGTCCAAGGAGAGACAGAGTAGGCAGTGGAAGCAGGAACACATCCAGGATCCCTCTTTTGTCCCACCAGCAGCCAGAACCTGCTACGTTCAGCCCAGGGCTGGAGCTTGGCAGCCCTGCAGCCCTGCAACCCACAGCATCTCTGCATGCCAAGTGATTGCCATTTCCTGCCAGGCCTGTGGTTGGGCTCTGGGAGGTGTTGTTTTTCCTGTCTGATCCTGACAGGCTTCTCAGATTATTTACTTTCTGTCCTTTTAGCATTTGCTAAGCATCAAGCATCACTTATCCATTGACCCCTCTCTCCCCATTCTCCCCCCATTCTAAGTTAATGTTGGTAAATCCCATTTTGATTTGATTTGCTTGGATTCTTATGAACAACAAATCTCTCTCTCTCTCTCTCTCTCTCTCTCTCTTCTCTCTCTCTCTCTCTCTCTCTCTCTCTCTCGTCTCCCCTTGTGTTTATTAATGTTTAATTAAAAACTTGCTTTCCCTAACTCCTGGCTGCATGTAAACTTTTTAGAATTCTGCAAACACAGTGTAAAGAGAATTTGAGCCGGAAGTTACCACGTTTATTTATCAACCTCAAACAATTGCAGAATTGTAACCTTAGGAACAAATGAAATACTATGTATTTTGCAAATATTTTCTGGAAAAAAACATTTATTTTTAATAAACAAACTAATACCAAAGCTAAACTGCTTTAGAGAAGTACATAGGAATCTTAAGCATCAGCGTCTGTGATATTCACGGACTCTTTCTTCCGTAGGATTTGTATATATTAAACTTTCTAGGTATTGGTGCCAAATATAGTTCCAGCCGAGCTCATAAGATTTTGCTGTTAAATTCTTTTTGGAAATGATTTTTTTAAACTGAATGTGTTTTTCCTTTAATAAACTTCAGAAGTCAGCCAACTCTGTTTAAAAAAAAATTTTTTTTTTTTTTTTGAGAGGCAAGTTCTGGAGTCTGGATAGTGTCCTTTGTTTCCTGCTCGGTTCTGTCAATTTAATTTTTTTTCAGTCTCATATGCTACCTTAGGTTATAAATAATAGCAAAGGTTTGTCAGACTTTAACCCGAATATTGTGCATTTTAAGTAAATCCCATTTAGTTGTGGTTTGTCTTCTTTTTCTCTTTTCTGCTATATTTTCTTTTTTACTCTCATCCAAATAGATGTTTAAATATATAAGTAAA
>NW_008331995.1:7027999-7038738 GCF_000622305.1 Nannospalax galili | reverse complement strand
ATATATATACACACTGTGTTAGCTTTATTATCACTGTAACCAAATACCCTACATAAACAGTTTAAGGGAGGAAAGATTTATTTTGGTTCACAGTTTCAAGGGTGTCATTCCTGTACAGTGGAGGACATGCTGGAATAGAGCAGTTCAGTTCTGTCCATTAAGATGGGAGGACACGGTTGAGCAGAGCAGCTTACCTCATATAGCCAGGAAGCAGAGAGAAAGTGCCTTTGCCAGCTGGCTTTCTCCTTTCTGATTGCATCTGGGCCCCAAGCCTACAGGATGATGCTACCTACACTCAGGGCTGGTCTTCTCCCCTGAGTTAATCCCTTCTGGAAATGCCCTCATAGACACACTACAGGGCATGATTATATGTCTTGCCAATCTCTTAGGCTCTCCTCAATCCAATCAAGTTGATAATCAAATTCAACCACCATATATACGTGTATGACTGGCTGAAACTTCTTCAGGGAGTAAAACTGTTGAGTTGACATTGCCACTAAGCACAACTAGTGCTTTCGTATCCTATATCAATATTATTTCTAAGTTTATAGTAGGACTCTGAACTAGTTCACCACCAACATGATTAGACTCCAGAGTATGTGCATTCTTTTTATTTTCTTTCTTTTTTGTGTGTTCAGTTTTGGTTTTGTTTGTTTGTTTGTTTGTTTTTAAGATAGGGTCTCCATGGAGCACCAACTAGCCTAGTACTTGCTATGTAAACCATGCTGTTCTTGATCTCACAGAGATCTGCCTGCCTCTGCCTTCAGAGTGCTGGGATTAAAGACATGTACCACCACACCCAGCTTAGTAGGTGCATGTTTTAGGAAATTAATTTAAATTTTCATGAAGTTCTGAAAATGAAATTGTGGTAAGTGATGTCCATTTCCACTGGATAAAAAAAAAAGGAAAGTGGGAGGCTGGAGAGATTACTCAGTGGTGAAGAGCACTATTTATTCTTGCAGAGGATCCAGGTTCAAATCCCAGCACCCTCATAGTGGCTAACAACCATTCATAACTCCAGCTACAGGGGATCCGACGCCCTCTTATGACCTCTGTGGGCATTGCATGACACAGTTCACTTACACACATGCAGGCAATACACTCATACACAAACTTTTTTTTAATTTCAAAAAAGGAAAGTAGAAAAACAGAGAGCTATTTAAGAGCTGAAGCTCCTGAAGTCCCTCCTGGTTTGGCTGATCCACTTGTCTGTGAACTTGGACTACAGTGGACACTGAATGTTAAGTGCAAAGTCAAAGAGCAAACTACTAAAAGCACAGTAATGGCTGTTGTCTTTTAACCCATCCCTGTCCAAGGGTAAGGTGGGTAGTCACAGGTCTGAGGGACCTGTGAAGAAAAAAGAAAAGCAGCATGGAGCCCCATTGTGCCTTCCTGGATGAAACCAGCTGCATTCATTATTTCTAGTCATTGAATGACAGCTGTCTGTTTCAATAGACCTTTCAATGAGATGAGCAACTGAGTTTCCTTTAAATGATACGTATATATCCTGTGAGTGCTAAGGTTGATAGAATAAGACAGTATGCTTCCAGTCCTTTGCCTCATTCCCTACTGCTTGTGTTACCCACAGCACATGACCTAACCAATTAGAGACTAGGTGTCCTCTTCCACCAAGTGGCGGTACAATATCTCAAAATACTGTTGTCAGGCAAAGTGTAGTGGTATGAGTCTGTGATCCCAGAAATTGAGAGGCTGAGACAGGGGGATCGTGAATTTGAGGCTAGCCTGGGCTACATGGTGAATTCCAGCACAGCTTAGAATGTATAGGGAGAGCCTGTCTCAAACAAAACAGTGACTGAGGGTATATTTTAATGATATAGTTACTTGCCTAGCATGCAGACAATCCTGGATTTGATCTCCAGTCCATCCCAGATTTAAATGTCCTGACAAGAACCTAATAAACTGTAGTTTAAGAAAAAAAAAATACTAGGTATGAAAATAACAACAAAAACAAAAACAAAAACAGAAAAACATCCTAAGGAAAATTAAATTATAGTTAATCTCAATTTCTTTGTAGGATGATTTAGTCATATACAATCAAAACGTAAATTATGTGTCCCTCCAGACTAGATATTTACTTCAAGAGGGATTTTTATTTCATCCTTATTAAAATATCAAACCAGTGAAGTTGAACAGGAAGATGTATTAAATGATAGTCCCTCTGTGTGATGGTTAGTTTTAACTATAGACTTGAAACCAGGTAGAATCACTGGGAAGACAGTCTCAATGAAGACTTATCTAGATCAGGTTGACCTGTGGGCATGTCTGTGGGGGATTGTCTTTATTATGTTAAGTGAGGTGGAAAAGCCTGCCTACTGTGGGTGGCACCATTCCCTAGGCAGGGGATCCTGGACTGTATGAGAGTTGAGAAAAGCCAGTTATGGTGGCACATGCCTTGATTTCCAGCACTCAAGAGGCATAGAGGCCAGCCTGGTGTACATATCGAGTTCCAGACCATCTGAGGCTACAGGAAAACCCTGTTTCAAAAAGCCAAAAGAAAGAGAAAGAGTTGAGGAAACAAGCTGAGCAGTAGCATGTGTACGTACAGGAATTCATGATCTCTGCTCTTCACTCTGGTGTGATGTGACCAGCTGCTTCAGGTTCCCGCCACCTGACATCCCTGCTATGATGGACTGTAATCCAGAACTGTGACCTAAAATAAACCCTGTCTTCCCTAAGTTGCTTTGGTCAGGATATTTTATCACAGCAACAGGAACAAAACTATGACACTCTGTTACATAGAACTCTATGAGATCTCAAGGTCCAGAAAATCATCTGGATAAAACAAAGTGTAAAGCAGTATATTGGATATGTTTGTGTCTATATGTATATGTATGCTTACACATATACATATGGACATGCATATGTGTATACTTATATAGATATGATAAATGCAAGATGTGCATTCATGTAGATGAGTAGATGGGATTAGAAATATGCATGCCAAATCGATAATATTTTTATACTTTGAGAAGTGTAAGTGAATGATGGGAGAGATGGCTATATTTTTTAAAACTATTTCATTTTTATTTTTTCATGTATGAGTGTATTGCTTGCATATGTATGTGCACCTGTGTCATGCATTGCCCATGGAAGTCAGAAGAAGGCATCAAGTCCCCTGGAATTGGAGTCATGAACAGTTGTTAGTCACCATGTAGGTGCTGGGAATCAAACCCAGGTCCTCTACAAGAGCGTCCAGTGCTCTCAACTACTGAGCCATCTCTCCAGCCCTGAGATGGCTACATTTTTAATTTCATAATTCTGAACTTAAATTTTTATCATGAGCGTATGTATACTATTTGTAATTTTCCATTAAAATAGAACTTTCTATTCAAAACATTTAATTCAAGCCAGATGTAGTGGTACACACTTATAATCCAAGAACTCAGGTACAAAGACTGTGAATTCAAGACCAGCCTGGGCTCCATCAGAGACTTCATCCCTACAAAACAGCAGAAAACAGACCCTTTTCATCTAGACCCTTGTGTATATATTTCTAGAACACAGAACTCTGATTCCATTTGACATCCATTTGTACAGTGTTAGCATGTAATAACATCTCCAGAATTTACCCAGTATGTCTGCTTAATACTGACCATTAGTTATTATTGATGTGGTTACTGTAAGAAGGTAATGTTTGTGCTCCTTTCAGTGCTGCAGAGTTATTATTAAGATAAAATATTCATCGATGTAATTGTTATAGTAGGCATGATCTAGAGAGTAGAACTTCCTTAATGGCTGCCTAAAAGGGTATACAAATCACCTGATATATTCTAAACATAGTGACCCACATATTACATTATGACATGAGCTTTTACAGAGGTGAGCTCATCCTGTACAATTATCCCGAAATGTACTTACTTGCTTGCTAATATATCTTACATACAGTGCATTTCATTATTTTTCAAACTGTTATGTCATCAGTGTACCACAGTTTCACCAATCTCCAACTAATGGATATTTCGGTTGCTTTGAGTTTTACCAAGGCGGTAAGCACCCTTATTGATAACACATTTGTGATAGAATCTCTGTGTGATAACTAACTTGAAGCGCTGTTGTTGGAAAGGTTTTGGTATTCCAGAAGGATTGTACCAATTTTTGCTTACACTGTGAATCAGAATCCTAGCAATACCTTCATATCCATCTACTAGTGAAGACTGTGTGTTTCTTAATTGTTTTCATTTTGTCTCATCTATTAACAGACCTGTCCAGTTGCCATGACTTTACTAAGGGCCATGATACTTGGAACACTGGAGTTATTCTTGTACATACATCAGGGAGTATATTCTGCATTTTATCATGGTCTGCTTTTGGTTTATATGTTTTCAGAGCCAGACTTGACAGTGAGTTTTAGTCTTCCAGAAAATGTCTGTCATCTCAAGTGATGTGGAATTTCCTTGTGTATTTGAGCCAGGTTGATACAGAGCATTGGTTTAAGTCCAAGTGCCATAGTGATGCATGGCCCTTCTGCCATGCACTGAAATCTTAAACTTCAGAAATTACCAACTATAGTTATTTCTTTCAGTTCTGTACTGTTTGGCTTCATACTAAGACTTCCCTATTTATTTATTTATTTATTTACTTATTTTATGTGTATTGACTGCATGTATCTAAGTTTACCCATGTTGTACAATGCCTATGGATGCCAGAAGAGGGCATTGTAGCCCCTGGACCTGGAGTTATGAACAGTTATTAGCCACCATATGGATGTTGGGAACCAACCTGGGTCCTCTGCAACCGGAGCTCTTAACTGTTCAGCCATCCCTCCAGCTCCTTCCGATTTATTATTTAGTACATTTCAGCCATTGAGTTATTTCCATGCTATCAATGTGCTAAATTTCATTTTGATAAACTGGAAAGAGATCGCCAAAACTTTAATTTGTCCATTGAAGTAAAGGAAAAGGCAAAAGGCAGGAAGAGAAAACCTCACACTGCATTTTCTTTTTTCACCTCAGTGCCCCAGGCCTTTGCTTATTGGTCTTCTAAATCCATATCTGTTAACTTAAATATGATTTAGCCCAAGTTGAATTGTCTCAGTGGGTTTTGTAGCCACCAGAGACCACAGAACTATCCTATGTCTCTGGGGGAGACAGCAGAACCAGTCATTTAGAAGGTGGTTGAAGCTACAGGGCTATCCTCTTGTCAAGAAGATTCAATGGATGTCTTCCTAAGGTGGGGGACAGACTGGCATACTTGTCTCTGTGCATAGATTTCAACCAGGGCCAGTCTAACTCAGAGATCAACTGGAATGACCACAGGAAGTCCTTCATAAAAGACTTTGCCACTGTTCCATGTTCAGTGCTGATTATATACACTCTGTTGACTTCCAGCCATTCTTCTAGAATGCCCACCAAATACCCTATGACAGAAAGGAAGATCTCAGTATATGCCAGCTCTGTTGGCTCTCAAGGGCCTAGGCTGGCATTCTACCCCCTGATTGATCTTGGCTGGCCTGATGCTTGTATCCTTCTAAACCCTTAATTGGAACTAAAATGCTTCAATCTGAACTGTCTCCCAGCAGGCTCATGTTTTGAGCACTTGGTTCCCCGCTGGTAGACTAAATTGGGAAGTTCTGGAACCTTTGAGATGTGGGGCATAGCTGGCAGATGTAGGGTGCTAGGGGCAGACCTTGTGACTTATATCCACCTTCCAGTCTGGCTACCATGTAAAGAGTTCCACAAGTTCCTGCTGCCATGGAGCCCCTCTACCATACCCTCCCCTCCAAAACTGTGAACCAAGATAAATCTTTTCTCCTGTAAGTTGCTTTTTCAATATCAGTTACTTTGTCACAGTGATGAGAAAAGTAACTAATGCAAAAAGTCTGGGAGTCAGGACCATCATGGTGGAGGTGGGTGGGACACAGGCATGACAGTTGTGTGGCATGATGTGGTGTCCTCATTGGCAGTGCTTATTCCCTGCAGATTCTCTTGTTTCATGCTCATTTTCCAAGCCTGCTTCTCACCACCATTACTTCCACTTTCCAGCCTCAGAGGCCTGGTTTGGTTCAAGAAATCAGTGCCATGTCTCATATTGTCTGGGGAAATTCTGGTTAGCTTCTGAACCAGGGTTTCTCAACTCTTTTCATGTCTTAAAATTCACAGAAGATGATAGTGATCGTATGGCACTGGGTACATGGGTAGGGCTATTCAGGAGTGTATGTGGCCATTGTAGGGATTCTGACTGCCTTGAGGGTTCAGAGGACTGAGAGCTCAAGACTCTTACTGCCCATTAGATCCACTCAGTGGTTGTGATGCTGTGGTTGATGTGAGTCCTGGTAGTCTCTGCCAGTGATAGGCTCAAAGTAAACATGTGATCCAACTGTAGCCAGAAAAAGAGAGAGAGAGAGAGAGAGAGAGAGAGAGAGAGAGAGAGAGATCTCATGCCTGGAAGAGTGGCAGCCATGTTGTATTACTGTCAGTTTGTGGGAAACATGCTAAATAGGAAAATGGAAGGCACTTGGGGGCCTTGTGGCACTACTAATGACAGACCTCACCAACTTAGAAACTGCCTTAGCTCTGGACATCAAGAAAAAAGATCAATATTATTTAAGTGACTATATTAGCTACTTTGTGCATTATTTAGACCAAATACCTTACAAGGAGTAACTTAAGGCAAGAAGGGTTTCTTTGGGCTTACAGTGTGAGTGGATACAGTCTGTTGGTGAGGAAGTCACAGCAGCAGGAGTGTGAGGCAGATGGTCACATTGCATCTACAGTCAGGAAGCAGAGAGCCATGAATGCTGGTGCTCAGCTGGCTTTTTCCTTCTTACTCAGTCCTCCCACCTCAATTAGTGTAATCTGGACAAAATCTCTCACAGGTATTCTAGGGGCTTGTCTCCTAAGTGACTCTAAATGCTATCAAGTGAATAGTCAATATAAACTATCACAGAGACTTCCCATTTGGTTTCTTTTGTTACTGCAGAAAAAAACTTTCTGATATAGTATCTGCTCAAGTCCCCAAGATCAGGACTTAGAGAAGAGTTGTGCAACAACAGCAAGAATAAAAGCTGCTCAAAATAGCAAACACTTGAGCAAAGAGATAAAAAACTGGAGATGTGCTGATGAAAGGAAAACGTTCAAGCTCAAAGGAAGATGAGCTGAGGCAGAGGGAAATTCTAACATCAAGGTCCTTCACATGAAAGAGTACAGAACTTTTTTAATATGATGCTTCCCAGCTACATGTTAGAGAGAGAGGAAAGGGATTTGTAGAGACGATTTTGAGAGGCAGAAAAGCATGATTGCCAGGAGCCTGGACCTCCGAGCCCTATGAAGGCTCAGCTCCCTGCAGTCCCTGCACCCTAGCTGTGTGACTTTATGTAAATTAAGAGCATCTTTGAGCCTCAGTTTTCTCATTTGTAAAATGGAGATAATAATAGTAGTTCCTACCACAAAGGTGTTATGAGATTTATACTTATACAGGATGGAGACAGGATCTGGTGTATGTTAAGTACTACATAAGTATTTGTTCTTGCTATAATTATCATTTAAACCTGTACTCATGAAAACCATAGTCTCTCAATAATGTGGTGTCTAGGACTCCATTGTTGCTGGTAAGACTATATTAAGGACACCTAGAGCTCACCTGGTAAAGGTGTTTGCTGTGCAAACTTGACCATCTGAGTTCCATCTCCAGGGACTACATGGTAGAACAGGAGAATTAACTCCTGAAGGTTGTCCTCTGACCTCCACATATTGAGTGTGTGCTCGTGAGCGCGCGCACGCACACGCACACACACACACACACACACACACACACACACACACACACAGAAATAATAAAAATAATTTAAAATTAAAGAAAAAACCCCACCTAGCTGGGAATGGTGGTGCATGCCTATAAGCCCAGCACTTGGGAACTGAAGCAGGAGGACCACAAATATGAGAGCAGCCTGACCTGCATAGTGAGTTCCAGGCAGTGAGACCCTTCTCAAAAGCCAATAGAAAGAGAAGAAGGTGGAGGAGGAGGAGGAGGGAGGAGACAGAGACCTATCATTCCAAGTTTTGGTGAAGATATGGGATAACCAGACCTCTGACTGGTTACTGATAGGAGTGTAAAATGGTAGCACTCTTAGGGGAACTCTTGTGGTCTCATAAAAAAAAAAAAATCTTAAACACATCTATTTTATGAGATATTTGCTCAGCACTCATATTTTTATTGAAGAGAACTAAGCATATATGTGTCGGAGTGTACACCACAAACCTTGTCAAAAACATTCTTAGCATTTGTCTTGAATACCCCCAATCAGAAATATCCCAATTCTCTATTAACAAGAGGATAAATAAACCATAATACAAGCTGGGTGTGGTAGCACACCCCTTTAGTCCCAACACTCAGGAGGCAGAGGCAGGTGGATCTCTGAATTCAAGACCAGCCTGGTCTACATAGTGAGTTCCAGGCCAGCTGGGGCTACAGGGAGATGTTGTCTTAAAAAAAAAAAAATACATCCATACAATGGGATATTGACCCAGCAATGAAATGAATGAACAACTAATATGGTCAACACGATGATTAAATACAAACATAATTTTATGCAGTGAGTAAAGTCATACTTAAAAGAATACATTCTCTGTAAGTCAATTTATATCAAGTTCTAGGATAGAAAAATAACAACCCATGCTGTTGCAAGTATGCCAGTCACCTCTCCTCAAAGAAGCTTCTCAGCAACAGATGATGACTATTACAGAGTTCTACAACTGGTCACACACAGAGCTTGTGAAATGACCAATCCTAGATGACACATCTATGCTCATGAAACAAGAGAACACTAATGCATCTCTCAACTCTCATCAACGAAGCTCCCTTGTTGGGGACCCCTGCTGTCTAAGGTAGCAGTCTCTACATGTCCGGATAGCTGCAAGTCGGCTCGGCGTTCATATGCAGAGACTCCCTTTCTCAGCTGGGCGCCTTCCTACTCTCTTCCTGACTCACCTTTTGAAGTGCCCCGTCACAGATACATATCCTCCGGCATGAAACTGCCAGGTTTTCCTGTGTGATAATCAGGCGATGTCTGGCAGCCTGGTGGAAGCCCACCACCACATGTAAATGGGGCATCCTACAAAGCACCTATCAACTAAGGCTTTTGCTACTGCCCCCATACTATAAATATCCTGGTTTCCCCCTAATAAATCGGAGCTGAATCACTAAGATCTGGAGCTGAGCTGAGTCACTGAATAAAGGAGCATTCAGTCTCTCCGGAGGGGGCTGTCCCTTCGTAAACAACGACTCGCGAAGACCCTGCTTTCGCCGTTCCTGCACCTCCCCTCGTGACCCGGTGGCTGACGGATCTCGAACCTAGAGGGAGTGCCAGTAGCTTGGAACGGAACATGCCTGGAAGCGCAGTGACCAGTAGAGTCACCAGCATCCAGTAGCCGTGGAGACCCTCAGCAACACGGCGCGTGGGACCCGCCCCAGCGGCGCGCGAGAGACAGGCACCAGACAG
Source organism: Nannospalax galili (assembly GCF_000622305.1). NCBI lineage: Eukaryota > Metazoa > Chordata > Mammalia > Rodentia > Spalacidae > Nannospalax > Nannospalax galili. The sequence continues at coordinate 7,029,281 of NW_008331995.1, read as the reverse complement.
CAGCTGGCGCTCTGCGAAACCCGCGTGCCCATATCTGGCGCCCAACGTGGGGCCTCCGAACTCCGCGCCAGCCAGCAGCTGGCGCCCCCTGAAACACAGAATTCATGAGTATCTCTCCCACCAGGAAAGCAACAAAAATCTCTTTTTCCTTCATCTCCCATCAGGAGACTAAAAAAAAAAGGGGAGCTGTGCCTTCAAGCCTCCCCCCCTTGGGGCCTGGCAGTCTCTTCTAATTTCCTCCTTTTATTTCTGGTCTGAGTCTTCACGTGAGAACGTTAAAGACAGAGAGACCACTAAAGCTTTCTGGTCAGGGCTACTCCCCGAGGTCAGCTGAAGGCCTCTCTGCCCCCTAACGAACTCCGACTCTCTGCACAGGTGTAGACAAAAGACCTTCTAGCTATACATCTTTCTAATATAAAAAACCTGGTGATGCAGCAGCCACTTAAGAGTCCTTAGGACGGCCACCAGTTTCTTAAATCTGTGGGAAGGCTTGTGTTGGGAGCCAAGCAAAATCACCTGAGATTTTGATCTCAGGCACGTTTCCAGGCAGTCTTTCTCTTTTCCTCCTTAAAAGGCAGCTGTGCCTTCAAGCCACCTCACTCGTGGGGCCTGGCCATCTCTTTTTCTCTTTTTCTCCTTCTAAAATAAACTTCCCTAATCGGTTTTGTTATCCTGCCCCCAGGGCACTGCAACCACAGCTAAAACCAGTTAGGTGAGAATTTAAATTAACTAGCCCCTGCGGAGCACTTGAAAGTTCAAGGTGGCTCGCGCCGAACAAAAGATTTAAAAAGGCCATTTTTTTTTCTGTAGTCTCCAGGCTTGTACCTATCAGAGCGTTCCAATCCCCTGGTGTCAGACTGCTGCAGGGACATTAAGCGCTAGACACTATTTTCCTTTTATAATGGGTAATTCAGCATCATGCCAAAAAAAACTCCAAATTCGTTCCCTTAAAGCCTTACTTAAATCAAGAGGACTTAAGATCTCCCAAAAAAAAAAGCTTAAAATTTTGAAATAAAATTTGGAGAGGTGTATCAATTTGCGCCCTGGATCCTGTCAGCAGACATATCTGATCCAGAGGTCTGGAACTTTCTTGCATATCTGGCTCGTAAAAAAGAAATCCAAGAAAGACATAATTTTCCCCTTTCCTTTTTCCCCGTAATGGCAGCCATCCAGCAATGCTTAGGAAACCCACCTAAGATCGAGGAAAGCTTACAAACACCAGAAAATAATAAAGAAGAGGGTTCAAATGATAAAAAAGACCCTAAAAAGTTCCCAACAGCAA
>NW_008331995.1:7017566-7027857 GCF_000622305.1 Nannospalax galili | reverse complement strand
GAAAAATGCTGTTTCTTTGTAAATGAATCAAATGTTGTTGAAACCAATGTTAACACTCTCAAAAAACTTTGTAATGATCTATTTTCAAAATTTCAACCCACCTAAAAATTAGGTTGGTTTAGCAATTTCTTGTTTTCATGGCTCCTATCCCTTGTTGGTCCCCTGGTCACTATTTATAAGATTTCTTTGCTGACAATTACTGCCATTTGTTAAAATCACTACAAAACAGGTCATAGTCAATTATCAAACTTTGGATTCTCCCAAGATAAGATGAGTTGGCCCTTAGGGCTTGTGATGACACTTCTCCATTTTTAAATCAAAGAGGGGGAGATGTTGGGGACCCCTGCTGTCTAAGGTAACAGTCTCTACATGTCCGGATAGCCACAAGCTGGCTCGGCGTTCATATACAAAGACTCCCTTTCTCAGCTGGGCACCTTCCTACTCTCTTCCTGACTCACCTTTTGAAGTGCCCATCACAGATACATATCCTCCGGCATAAAACTGCCAGGTTTTCCTGTGTGATAATCAGGCGATGTCTGACAGCCTGGTGAAAGCCCACCACCACATATAAATGGGACATGGTACAAAACACCTATCAACTAAGGCTTTTGCTACTGCCCCCACACTATAAATATCCTGGTTTCCCCCTAATTAATCGGAGCTAAATCACTAAGATCAGGAGCTGAGCTGAGTCATTAAATAAAGGAGCTGAGTTCTGTGTCTTACTGCCTACGATTCAGTCTCTCCGGAGGGGGCTGTCCCTTCGTAAACAATGACTCGCGAAGACCCTGCTTTCGCCGTTCCCGCACCTCCCCTCATGACCCGGATCTCGAACCTAGAGGGAGTGCCCAGTAGCTTGAAACAAAACACGCCTGAAAGCGCAGTGACCAGTAGAGTCACCAACATCCAGTAGCCGCGGAGACCCTCAGCAACACAGCGCGCAGGACCTGCCCCAGCGGCGCGCGAGAGACAGGCGCCAGCCAGCAGCTGGCGCTCCGCAAAACCCACGCACCCATACTCCCTCATGCAACAGAAGTCCATGAACACAAAAGGACATAGATGGTCAAAGCATAGAGAATAAGAGTCTGCAGAGTGTGGGTCCTTGGACAGGACTCCTATTTTAAACTTCACCCACACAGAGCTCAGGGACTATTGCAGAAGATGGGGCAGAAGATTGTAAGAACCAGGGGAGAAGTTGCATCACCCATGTAAATCCAAGTAGACAAAAACCCAGCATAGAACTATGGAAATGGGCAGCAAGTCCCAACCATAGCCAAAGAACTATTGGCATCTGATTACTTCTGGGTGAGGAACAGCTGATCTCCTTAAAGGGAAGGACTCTAGATAGGTTGACTAGACTTCAATGGATGAACTTGCACTGAGGGATGTTTGGGAACACTAACTTGACTTGTTAGGCTTTAACATCAATGACAGAATGCATGAAATCCAGTAGGCGGGCTATGGGAGGGTGCCAATGGGAAAGGGGGTATAGAGATGATTAAGATGTTCTATATGAAAAACACATCAATTCAAAAAAATATTTAAAATAATAAATAAATTTGAACAATGGCTAAAAAATTGTCAAAGATATCTTTCTAGCATGTTCTATATCTTAGTAGCTGCTTATACAATGGCTGTAATACATAGAGTATGCATGTCTTGAGTGTAAGTCATAATTTAGTCTTCTGTTATTGTGGACATGAGTATGTGTGGTATATGTGTGTGATGTATGTGCACATGTGTATACAGGTCCACAGAGGAGAGAGGAGAGTGTTGAGTGTTCTGCTTTATCCCTGTCTGCCTTCTCCTGAGATAAGGTCTCTCATTGAACTTGGAGCTAGCCCCAGTAATACTCCTGTCTCCAGCATCACACTGCTGGGTTTATAGGCCCATACATGACCATACCAAGCTGCATGGGTGCTGGGGATTTGAACTCGGGTCCTCATGCTTGTGCAGCAAGCACTCTTACCCCCTGAGCTATCTCCCCATCCCCAGTCTTTCTTAATGAAACCAAAATCAGCCAAAGAAGTTACAGGTCTTGCCTGGTAAGTGAATTAAATAATTCATCTTTTCCACTAGGGAACAAGGAAACTTTGAAAGATTAATAGGGTCACATGAGAGTACTCAGGACCTGACTAAGGTGTGACAACAGCTTGGACCCAACTAAAGACAATGATTTTAATGGATTGAACCACATAGAACATATTTTGGTGTCAGTGCTCCTAAGAAATGGGTTGTCCATCATCAAGAGTACCAACTCATTCTGGGAGTAGTGGTGAATATCTGTAATTTCAGCACTCAGGAGGCTGAGCCAAGAAGATCAAGAGTTCAGAGCCCATTTGAGTTACATAATGAGAGCCTGGCTCCAACTGGGGTGTGGGGGGGTGTAGATGCTGTAACTCAGTATCTTGAGAACTGATTTGTAAAACTAAAGGATCAAGCAACTTCTGTTTCCTGAATGGATGATAGTCCTGGATGACTGGATATATTGAGCAGAGTTACTACCCAGGAGCAGACGAGGGAAAATATGTCCACACAGAGGTGTTCTAGCTAATAAGTAAGGGCTAGCAGAATAAGAAACTCAGCGTACGGCAGCCCTTGATTAAATAAGTGATCTGGGTCATGAGCATTGGCGTCCTACCAGGACAGAAATAAGCGCCTCCCAATGAAAGAACGCACAGGCTGCAGGTGGATGACGCAGGAGAAGGTCTTGACCAAAAGATAGAACCAGAATCTGAAGCCTGCAGGAACCCCAGTGGACAGAGGAAGTGTGTTAAATGACACCTTGGGAAAATGGTGTTTAGGAACACAGCCAGCAAACCTGGGTGGTAGGATAATTGATGGGGTAAATAGCCTAACTTCTTCAGCAAATAAATTGCCATGGATGGGAGATTTATAGATTAACAAAATCTAAGAGAAGTATCAATCAGTTTTGAAATATGGGGCCTGTTTTGGGATCCTGATTCCAACAAACTGGGAAAAAAAGTGATTGGATGTGGTCACACATGTTTATAATCCTAGCACTCTAGCGCCTGAGGCAGGAGGATCTTAAGTTTGAGGCCAGGCTGCCATACTTAGTGAGACCCTGACTCAAAAATAAATGAATAAATGATTGAGGGGATGAATAAATAAATAAGGAAAATATTAATTGGAAATCTGAACTCTAGCTATTTGGAGATAGTGAGGTTTTTTTTTTTTTTGCTTTCAGGGTTGTGTTACAAAGAATAGTAAATATATTGAAATAATTACAGATGAAATTACTTGAAGTCTTGGATTTACTTTGAAATACACAGAGGACAGAAAGTAGTGAAAATGTAGGTGAAGCGAGAGTTGGTAAATAAAAGAGGTATGAGGAGACAGGGTGGGTGCACAGCGCGATGCCAGCTGCTGCTCTGTGTGTGTGCTTGAAATTTTCCTTCATAAAGAGTTTCATTTTAGTTGACGGCCACACTGGGCTGCCTGGTGGAGACCCTGTAAAAAAAAAAAAAAAAAAAAAAAAAAGAGGAGGAAAAGTTTCATTTTGTCTCCAAAGAACGGCAAATGGGAAGAGAACAGGGAAAATGAAACCAAACCCACAAATCAGATTCTGCAGAAAGGAAGGAAGGAAATGTGGCAGAAGCTGAGGGTACAGCCCTGGATCCTTTCTTCTGACATTGTCTCCAGCAGCCAAACAGAAAAGCCCTTGTTGAGAACCTGGGCTCTAGGTACAAGTCATGTTCTTTTACTCCCCAACTGGAGGACTCTTTGGGTGCCAACTTCTCTGAGCCTCAGTTTCCCATCTGTAAAACAGACCTCAGACGTGAATTTCAAATGCCTTTTTGGCTTCATTTTTCCAAACTTGGGTAAATTATTAAATTTTACAGAGTTTATGTTCATCACCTAGAAAGCTGCATGTGCCTGTGGCCTCATGCTTTGAAACAGACTTGGGAACCCCACACTCCCTCTCTCCTCTTTCCCCCTTGTTTTTTCATTTGTGGTTAAGAAAGTGAGAAAATCTGCCCTGAGCAGGAAACTTCTCTCTTTTTCTGCCTGGAGGGGAACATGAGTAACAGATTTTTCCATCAAGGCTATTTTTCCTGGACACACTGTATCCCTCCAACGGCTGCAGCATGTGATCTCAGAGAGACCTTAAATAAACTTGCAACGTTCCTTATCATTCAGATTCAGTTTTTAGTAACTTATGAATTCATTTTCTGCAGTTGGTGATTTTCCTTTTTAAACAGAAGTTCTTTTCATTCAAATAGCTGCCTAAGAGCTTTCCAGGTGCTACATCCTGTAGCTCTGAACAAGCCAAGTATGCCCTGCACTCAGCCCAAGTCCCCATAGCAGTGTCTCTCCCTCTATTTTAGCTCAGCATCTCACCTGGCCAGCCATATTTATTTTAAAAGCTTCACTCTGATTTGACTTTTTTTTTTTTTGCTTTGTTTTGCTTCATTTTGTTTTGTTTTGTTTTGAGACAGGGTCTCTCTGTAACCCCAGCTGGCCTGGAACTGGTCATGTAGACCAGGCTGGCCTAGATGTCACAGAGATCTTACCTGCCTCTGCCTCCGGAGGCCTGAGATTAAAGGCATCTGTACCATGCCCAGTTTGTGTTACTTGACTTTATATTTCTTGCCTTCCCTGGATTTCTATCCTGCTCACCAACTGATCCCTACCATCCAGCACAATGACAGGCAGATCACTGACATGGCCCCATGCAGAATGAAAACATTTCACTCCTTATTCAACAATCACCAAGAGCCAGGCATGGTGGCAGGACCCGAAATCCCAGCACTTGGGAGGCAGAGACAGGAGAGTCATGAGTTCAAGGCCAGCCTGGGCTATATAGTGAGACCCTGTTACAAAAACTCAAGGGCTAGAGATGCCCTGTATGGGGTGTCCTGGTGGGCCTAGGCTGTCATCCCAGCATCTCTAGCACTCACAACAAATAATAGCAGTGTTCTTCTGAAATGCTAGATAAGAGAACGTATTCATCTAGTACTTAAGATCATTCATACTCTAATAATTTGAGTACTACTAATATCTACTGCTCTTTTCTTTGAAAAAAAAAAAAATGGTGCCGGAGAATAAACCAGAACAAGCAAAGCTCTGCCACCTAGCAACACCCCAAGCCCTCTCTTTCACTCCACCCCTTCTCTTGCATTTAAATTATTTTTTTTTAATGTTATATGTATGAGTGTTTTGCCTGCGTGTATGTAAGCACACCACACACATGCAATGCTGGCGGAGGCCAGAAGAAGGCATCAGATCCTCTGGAACTAGAGTTATGGATGGTTGTTACCCACCAAATCAGGGCCCTCTGCAAGTGCAGCCGGTACTCTTCACCGTTGAGCTGTCTCTCCAGCCCCCATTCTGCATTTGTGTGCCGGCACCAATAGCCAAGTTCCTCTGAGTTATCCCATAGTTTCCCAAGCGGAGCATCTTTCCTTGAGCCCTGTGACTTTGTGACTGTCCCTGCTCCCTGAGAACATTACAGAGTGTTCTGTACCCTTTCTCATTCACTCTCTAAGTACATGTGTGTGGTCACTACAACCAAACCTCTTAAAGTGCTTAAGCAACTTATTCATTCTAACATTTAACTCTTCCCATTGTAGGACACATGCTCACAAATAATTACTAAATCTGGATTAAATTCTGGTCACCTTTCTACTGATTTCATTGAGGGACCTCTATTTGCAGCCAAACTTGTTGATTAAAGTCGTTTCCAGGAGGGTCTTCCCCCAATCTGTTGTGGTTTAGATTAAGTAGAGTCTTTGAAAGGACTTGATGATAAAAAACCATTCTGCACCTTTGAGGGGTAAATTTGAGAGGAAAGAAAAGAGAGCACGCCTCATACAGCATTTAGGTGTTTAGTACTTAGAGCCCACTATACTCCTTGTGCCTAGCATGCGTCATCTCCTTTAATTCCTCCAACACATCTTGTCAGATGGGGACTGTTGTGTCCATTACAAAGGCCTTTCTGAGTCCTTAGAAAGACCAAGTAACTTTCCCCAAAACGAACCTCTACAAAACATCAGGACTTGCTTAACTCTAGAACATGTTTTTACCTATAACACCTCCTTGCAGAAAATTCCAGAAAGTTCTTATTTTTCTGGTGGAAGAATCATGGTACCGTGTTAGAAGCTCTTAACTGTTTTAAGAAAAACAGTGAATGGATTGTTTTCCTGTATCTCTTTCTCTCATTTCACCTTGAATTATATTTTGAATATTCCTTACCCGTTGAGTAATTCCAATAAATGCAAATGATGAAATCAATTCTCTCTGAGGCCATGGCTAGCCTGCCAAGACACTCTCTTTATGGCTGCCATCTCTGGTGCTGATTGGTATCACTCATGTTTTTCCTGTGGAATCCTGAGTTTGTTTCTGAGTGGAAAAGCCATTGGCATGTGACATCTATGAGGAGCAAAGTCCTGTCAAAAATTACTTCTGATTCCATGCATTGCCTTCCCAGGCTAATCCAGAATATGCACGGGGTGAGGAGGCAGAGCTGGGGTTTTGATGGTACCTGGTACAGCCCAACTCTGAGCAATTGCTCATCTTGTGCACTGTTGATGAAGCTGAGGAAACTGCGCACAGCATGGCATTGTGTGTTTTAAGTGTATAATGGGTGACCAAAAGAAATAACAGATTTTTTTAGTTGGCCCCCCCACACACACATACTGCTTTCCTGATTCACATCGAGAGGCTTTTGTTTCTAATCAAAGCAGTGAACATAAGGTCACTTCCTCGAGATTGTATGGCAGCGGAAGGCGTCCGGGGGTTTGGGTCCTCACTTCCAGCTGGAGGGCACAGGCGCACACATACCCTACAGCTCTGAATACATGTGTCCTGCGTCTCACAACTTCTCTCCAGTCCCCTTAAATGAGCTGCGATCATGGTTCGGAGGTAAGGACTCTCTCTGACCATCTCTGATTATGGGCAGTGTCATGGGCATCTGGAGCTTTCGCCAGGATGTCTTAACAAAATCTTGCACAGATTTTAACATTCTACAGGGGTGGATTCGTGCAGGTATAACATTTCAGAAACCAACTTTTAAGAAACAAATCACAAGGAATGTTTTCTAATTTTTTTCAAAGATTTACTCTTCGTGAAGTCCTATTGGGTAGCTCCAGATAGACTCTATCAGGGAGATGGTGCTTAACGCCCATCTGTGGGAAGGTTTTTCTGTTATGAGTTAAATGCTTTGTTCCTTTAAAGGATTCCGAAGGCTGATTTGCTTTTCTTCAGCACTTCAGTAATTATTGAAGTGTGTCATTCCAGGTTACCCTCAGCCTCACACACCTACTGGGGTTATTTTTTTTCCTATTTTTCTTTTCTGTTCATTATTTTTTTCATTTGAAACACTCGGTCTTCTTTGCTGTGGGGAAAGAGCAGTGGGAAAGTTGTCAGTGAGCAGCACAAACACGCTTCTGATTTGTAACTGCTGATCTCCCCATCAGTGAGATGGGTGTGGGGGAGTTCCTCCATTTTTTTTCTGGTGCTTGGCAGCAAAGGTCCTGGTGTCCTAGAACTCATTAGTGGTCTCTCTGAAAAGGATCCTTTGATGTGTGCCCCTGCTCTGCCTAGGGAAAGCAGGAAGATTGAATTCTGTCCCCACGCTAGTTCATAGCGAAGCCTCTGTGTGACCAGAATTCTCAACAGCTCACCGTAGAGACCTCGGAAATGCCATTTTTGGGAATAGCTATCAGTTAATTAATAAAACTTTTATGATTTGTGAGAGGAAGTTCTACATCCTTATTAAAGGGAAGCTTTTTGTTCCTTCCTCCCTTGTAACGTGGTTATGATAAACTCATGAAGTCAAATGCTGTGTGTCCATTTTTCTTCCCTGGTAGGTGGATGTTGCTGATGGGGGAGGGGATGGAAATTTCGGTCGACTTCAGAAAAGAAAGGAAGTTATCTCATCCAGTGGATTGCAAAGCTCTTGGGGATAAAAGGAAGTCTGTGGAGGAAGTAGGTGGGATTGGGTAGAGAAAAGAAATCTTAAAGAAATAAATATATCACAATGGGGACTAGAATATAATAGAAAAAGATAGTTTTCTACTGTAATAGAAAATGATAGTTTAGCCTTAGAAGTGAATCATCCATCTCTCAATCAGTCCTACCTGAAGGTGTCTAGTGTCTGGCAATATAGAAAGTGGTAGGTTCTTTGCTAACATGCAGACCTTGACTTGAATTTTCAGAGTGGCACTATAGTGAGCCAGGGGCTCAGGTGACATGAGTCACACAAGAGAACCTCTTTCCAAAGTAAGATATCTTGTTATGTACAAAAACTTCAGCTCTTACCAGAGTGTCCTTTTTATGCTGATATGCCAGCTCCCAGCGGGCATGCTTTCTGCTTTCCAGCATGCTGTTTACTTGGTCCTCCACCTGAAGGCTAGGACAAGTGTAACTGTGGAAATGGAGGTGTGCAGGCAGATGCTGTGCCCCACTCAGCAAGTACTGGGTGGCCATCAGGATATGGGGGCAGGGGAGAAACACCACTGGTTGAGTAGCACTGTTTCCTTACTCATGTCATGAAACATTCAAGCCAGAGTAAAAGCTGTAAGTCACTCCGTGTAGTCTCCACATTCTGTTACTAGAATTAAAATACAGAGGCATTGGACTCTCAAGAGATGGCTCAGCGGGTGAAGGTGAGGCTTCAGTTCGATCCCTGGAACCCACGTGGTGAAAGCACAAAACTATTTTCTGAAAGTTGTCCCCTGAGCACGCACGCATACACACACACACACACACACACACACGCACACACACATGCACCAATAAACAAGTTTTAAAATAAAATACAAAGATGTGGAGTTTTCTCAAGACTTTACATCACATCACATCAGGGGTAGAGCACAGCCTAGAGCCTGGGTCTCTAAATCCCGTTCTATGCACTGTCCACACTGCAGTTTCAAGGGCAGTTGGTCACTCAGCCCACTTTCCAGCATCTCTACATGCCATGCAGTAAGAGTGTCTTGTCATCGGAGCATTCTTAGAATAGAAATGATGGCGCAGTGGTGCAAATGATGTTCTTTTACCCAAGAGTCCTCACGTCCTACTGCTGGCACGAGCCAGTGAGTGGACTCATGTACAAGATGACAAGAAAAAAGAATCAGTCTTATTACTAGTCACCATGAGTTAGAGCACTAGGTAAGAAACACAAGCTAAAGAAGTTTTCTCATGCTGGCGATATAGCTCAGTTGGTAGAGTACTTGCCTAACATGCACAAAGCTGTGGGTCCAATCCCCACCACCACATTAAAAGGGGTTTGGTGGTAGATACCTCTAATCCCAGCACTCAGGAGGTGGAGACAGAAGGTTCAAGAATTCAAAGTCATTATCAGCTTCAGAAGGAATTAGAGCACAGGCTGAGCTACATTAAGACTCTGTCTCTGAAAAGAGGAGGGGCGGAGCAGGAGGACGGTGAGAAGGAGGAAGAGGAGGAGGAAGAGGAGGAGGAGGAGGAGGAGGAGGAGGAGGAGAAAACAGCTTTTTCCTTGCCCTAAATTTATAACGGGAACCCAGTTATAGGGTCCTGTTTCAAAATTGTAATTCAAATTTGAGACTTGTTTGTTTCTGAGAGAGGGTTCTGTAAAACTCTGGTCAAAACTCTTTTGTTGCTTAATGTTAGAAAGCTACAGGATTTTTTTTAACGTGCTTCTCTATATTGGAAAGATAAAGTTGAGTAAATGATAGATTGTAGTACATGTTAAAACAGTGTGGCCAAGCCAGGCGAGCTGCTTGTCCTTTCCATAATAGCAGCCCAAGCTAAGGAAGACCCTGTTCATTTCAGTTGCTGTTTTGTTTTCTAAAGGAAGACTTTGTAGATAGGGTTGTATGTGCATGTCTGTTCTCTCGTGTCTTCTCTTTTCTTCTTTGGTTTATAAAGTAAAACAAATAAGCTAACAAAGTTTATACTTGTTCTTTCAAGACTGTATTCTTTCTAACTGTCCTTTCTATTAGAAGTGTGATGGTTTGAGTGAGTCCCTCAAAAGTTCTGCTGTTGGGATTGTAATTTTCCAATATGGCAGTGGTGGGAGGTGGGGCCTGAAAGAGGTGATGCTGTGAGGAGACATAAGCGCTGTTCACACAGGACTGATCTAGTTACCTCAAGAGCAGATTGTAGGGAAAGTAAAATGGCTCAGCATGTAAAGGCACTTACTGCCAAGCCTGAAAACCTGAGTTTAATAACCTCACATTCACACAGTGGAAGGTAGAAGGACAGCACTGATCCCACAAGGATAGCACTGGAGAGAGAGAGAGAGAGAGAGAGAGAGAGGAGAGAGAGAGAGAGATTAAATATGTTAATG
>NW_008331995.1:7010638-7017556 GCF_000622305.1 Nannospalax galili | reverse complement strand
GAGAGAACAGGTTGTTCTTTTGCTTCCCCGCCCTCCCGCCCTCCTGCCCTTCCACTTCTCTGCTGCTGCGTCATCACAGTGCATGGGGTCATTGCCAGGTACAACCTGGGCTTCAGCTTCCAGACCTGTGATCTGAAAGGAGAAATTCTTTTCCTCAATACCCAATCTCAGATATGCTCTTATAGCAGCAGGAAACAGATGCAGATGTTTTCATTGGGTTTTCCCATCAGAAGTAGGGGAGGCCTAGAAATTGCCCTTCTGCCATGGGGTTGGGGGGGGTTGTCCTGTAGAGCAGTGTGGTGAGTTTGTTAAGCACACAGGAAGAGAGAATGTCGTACAGAGTCTAGTTCCATCGCCTGCTGACGGGCTGTGCAGCCTTGGGGATTGATTTTTCCCTCTGTGCCTCAAAATCCTCTGCTGGTTTCAGGGATGAGCCTCATGCAGAGGGGGTGCCTTTTCAGCTTAGAAAAATTCTCCCTCTCACTTGAAATGTTTGTAGTTACCTGCCTGATGCCTGAAGAAGTTAAAGCTATATCTGTCCCTCTACTTAATTCTAACTCTATCTCTTACTTCCTTTACGTCCTCTCCCTCCCTCCTTCTTTCCTCTCCCCCTCCCCATTTTTCTTTTCACCTAGAAAGGAAATAGGAACATGCACTAGAATAGTCGGGGTGCATAAGAGCCAGTGGAGCGTGTGGTGTGTGTGGAGCCAGTGCAGTCAGCCAAAGTTGTGGATGGAGAGATTGCTGCACTGTTAAGTGGAACCAAACACTGAGGTGCTGTCTAGGAAGAAATCAGAACCTATGGGTAATGACTATAACTTTCCTATTCAAACCAAGCACTATTCCTTAGTTTTAAAATTTTACATAGCTATGGTACTATGTTCTTGTAACCATAGCTCCATGTGAGACAGAAGCAGGAGGGTCCTTGAAGTCCACAGCTAGAGAGGGCAAATTATTTAGACTATCTTAAAAAAACAAAACAAAACAAAATACAACCCACCAGCTATTTTTTGAGTATGTTCTGCCTGTCAGTGCATCAGGTTTGAGGTTGAATTTACAAGGTGAATGAGATACGGCCTCTGCACCTTGGAACCTCAGGCAGTGAGGGCAAATACCTACCCTCCTGTCACCCTCTGCAGCTCACCCAAGGTTTACTATTAGTTCCTTTGCCACTCACTTGAGAGGTATGAAAGCCATTGACTTGAGATGGCTGGGAGAAGCAGTTTAATTAATATGATTTTGAAGTCAATGGATAAAACTGACGTTTGGACTAACCATTATATTTGATTTGGAAGAATCAAGTATATCTAAGTAGAAGTCAAATCAGGTCAGTTCAGACAAACAGTGACACTGGTGTATTTGGAAGCTCTGATTTTGACAAGCTCTATCCACAGGAAACAGAGAGAATGGAAATGTTGAGTGTGTAGAGTTGACAGCAGTCTGTGTGTATGTATGTAAATCCTGCTTTGCTACTCATAAACCACCTTTGCTTTTGATGGGAGTGATTAAACCCCACTTATAATAATGTTGTTGAATAGAGCTGCCTGCCATCTGGCACTAAAGATGCGCCTAATATGCAGCAAATACTAGTGCTTAGTAACACGCTTATACATCTCTCCCAAATACAGTAAAGATAATGGTGTCATGAACATATTGAGATATTACCAGAAGACTGAGTGTATAGCAAATGGGGAAGTCTTTCAGGGAGCACAAAGTAATGATAACATGAATAAGAACCAGCAATTCCTTTGGATCCACAAGTGAATTTGTCATCATCTTGCCCTTGTCAGAATATCCATCAGCTTTCTCTCGTTTGGATGCTTCACACCACTTGTTGCTGTGGACATTCATCTGGATTCACTGGGCAGAAGTTCACAAATGTGGGAAGGTAGTTACAGATTGCCCTCTGCAGACTTTGGTTGTGCCTTGAGGTTAGGTGTTTGCATTTTAGGGACTCATTTCTCAGCAATTTTAAGGACATGAACCAAATACAAATTTGATGAAAGTTTTCCTGGAAAAATCTCTTTAATGTATTTGGCTTCTGTTTGGGGAAAACAGCGTCTTGCAAACTCATCTTACCTCATTAAAAGACTGATGAAAAGTCTCAGCCTGTGACCTGCAATCTTTTTTTTAAATTTTATTTTACACATGTGTTTTACCTGAGTTTATGTAAGTGCGCCACATGTGTGCAATAACCTCTGGGGCCAGAGGGCAACAGATCTCCTGGAACTGGAGTTACTGATGGTTGTGAGCCACCGTGTGGGTGCTGGGAACAGCCAATGCTCTTAACCCTTGAGCCATCTCTCCAGCCCCATGACCTGCAGTCTTAAATAGACTGTCTTCCAGAGAAAAGTGGGATGCTTGATCTGCATGTGTGATGCCTCTCTCAGTCCATTTGTCCTGCACAACAGAATAGCTGAGAATGAGTAATTTAAATGAAACAAAACAAAACAAAACAAAATAAAACAAAACAGGAACTCCCTCAAAGTTCTGGAGGCTTGGTGCCAGCATTTGACCTTGCTATTAGAACGCAGATCATCTAGCTGCCTTTCTCCCTCTCCCAGAAATCAGGCCACACCCCCTGCAGTTCTCTTGGGCAGAGCTGATTAGAAAGTGTGTTGTGATATGTATGGCCTTGCAGCCCTCTCCTCCTCAAAGCTGCAGGATAAGTTTATAGTCCTACTTAGCATCAGAGTGCCTCCAAACCCCCTGCCACACACTCCAGGCCAGACTAGGTCACATGTTGTGGAGCACCCCTTCACCCACTGAAAACATGTAAAAATGAGAAACCCTCTTTGCGCTCTAGAACTGAAGGGTCTGTCTGGGTCCCTTCAGGACCCCCCCCATGCTATACATGGTGGCTCTCTCCCCTAAGAGTCTCCTACCTCAAGGCCAGATCATAGCTGTTGTAAGGCTCTCTATCCTAATAAAGCTCATTCTAAAGGGTAATTTCCTGTCGGTTCATTTCAATTAACCTGCTGTTCTTTCTAACAGCAACATAGACTTGCTTGGTGCATCTTCATGTGGGAGAAGGCAGAAAGGCAACCTAGTTAGCTGGCCTAATGCTACATGAAGCCTCTTTTATAAGGGCCTCAGTTCCGTTAGGGAAGGAGCAAACCAGACCACTAAAGACCCCACCTGTAAATTCCAACCCTGAGCAATACCTGGATGTTGCAGGGGATACATTCATACCATAGTAATGCCCCCACAAATGTACTTTTGGAATGTGAACACCCACCCTTATTGGAGCTTGTAAGAAGTGTGGGGTCTCGGCATTGACCTGGACTCTGTAGAAGGTGTTTTGAATCTAAGAGGAGGGCCTGCCACCTCCCTTCTGCAGCTATTAATACCGCTCCTCTGGGGGGAAGGAGTCATACCTTTAGTAACAACTAGGTCCAAGGGTAACAGGTGGCCTCTTGGCACTTGGCCCTGTGTTGAGCTGAGAGTAAGGTCATCCTAGTGGGACCTGATAGTAATTACTCTGTTCACCATTAAAACATCCACGGGCTTTAAGGGATTCATCTGCAGATCTGCAGAGGGTTTTTTGTCATCTTTGTATTTGAGTTGGGGGAATAGGAGGTCGCTCAGGTAACTGTGCCCGTCGTTGAGTGCCCCATGAGACATAGGCACTTGGCTTTCTTAGACAAGTGCTGAGGGCTAATGGGAAGCTTCTCTTGCTTTACTCCACTCACTCTTCCTTCTCTTTAAAGAAATTGCTGATCAACTTGTGACACCTGGTTTTTTTGGTTTTTGGAGTAGAAGCGCACTGTATATTTGATGCTAGACTTGAACTCACTGTGTGTCCCAGGCTGGTCTCAAATTGTCATCCTGCTTCAGCCTCCCCAAGTGCTATGATTCAAATTAGGGGTCACCACACCCAACTCTTTAAATGTTCTATATGAAAAAAATATACTATATTGTTTCTTCAATTATTATAAAAGGAACAGGCAACTGCATGTTCTCGATGCACAAGTGTTTATTAAGTAGTCTATTTTGCAAAGCACATGCTGCAGACTCGGGGTACAGTGGTTAAGAAGATGGACATCATCCCAGGAGTCATATATCCAAGAATGAAGTATATTGCTATTTAATGCCAATTGTGAAAAGTGCTGCAGATGAGGAGGACTGAGGGCTGAAGGGACAAATCACACACAGTGGAAGTTGTGGAGCCTTTTGCTCTTCAGCACTTTGTGCAAAGGATCATTTAACCTCTGTCGCACAGATAAAGAAACCAAGAAACAAAGGCATTAGGTCAACTGTCCATGGTAGTCACATTTAACAAAACACCTAAGCCAGGATTTAAACCCCTGCTGGTCAGTCTTCATCCATAAGCACTCTACAATGGAATCGATGAGAAAATATTTTGTGTGGTATGTGTGTGTGTGTGTGTGTGTGTGTGTGCACATGGACAAGTGTACATGTGCATGTGGTGACCAGAGGTTGACATCGAGTGTCTTCCTTGATCACTCCTCCACCTTAAAGTAGGGTCTTCTCAGTGGGTGCCAGAAATCACCAATTCTGCTAGTGGCTAGCTAGCTTGCCCTGGGAATGCCCTCTCTCTGCCTCCTCAGCACTAGGGTTATAGGTGGGCTGTCATGCCCACCAGGATTTAGCTGGGTGCTCAAGACCTGAGCTCAGGGCCTTGTGGCCTTGTGGTACACTTGCATGGCAAGTGCTCTCCCTACTGAGCCATCTCCCCAGAGACAGGGCCTCTTACTGAACCTGGAGATCACCAATTTGACTAGACCAACTGGCCAGCAAGTCCCTGGGATTCTCCTGTCTCCACCTCCCCAGCACTGGAGTCATAGGGCTGCTGCTGCTGTGCCAGGATTTTTACATGGGTGCTGGGGATCCAAACTCAGGTCCCCAAGCTTGCAAGCACTTTACTGACTGAACCATTTCTCTGGCATCAGAAAATGACTGCTAATCTGTGTGTTTAAGAATAAAATAAGATAGCTAGACCCTGTCGCTAGCCTGCATGCCTGGAGGTAGGAAGGAGATGGACTGGAGAAAAACCCAGAAGGGGACCCTGTGCAGCTTGTTGCTTGAGAATGAGGGAAATCAGTACAAAACTAGGGGAAAGAGGGACAAGAAATAACAATGCAAGAGTTGGCAGGCTATCAAAGGAGTAGAAGTCCTTTTCTGACTGGGGCTGACTCTGAAGCTAACTATGTCCCTTCTTAAGAAGTCCCTCTCAGAGATTTGCATGCCTGTCATCTGAAGGCCTGGAGAGGTGTTCTCCAGGGCTGACTGAGTTATTTCAGATCCATGTGTGTCACGTATACAGAGAGTAGCCAGCCCAGAAATGTTTGATCTAATGCATTGTCCTGACTTACTGGTGCTGTCCCAAGTCACATGAGTGCCCTTTGGGGGGCCTAGAGGATGGTATTTCCCTTTAGGGTTCATGAAGCTACATGCTCCTGCGAACATTTCAATCATTAGTAATCATCAGTAATCATCATAGCTGACACTCAACCCAAACACTATACTGGAGGCCATCCATGAATTCTTTTTCCTCCTTGGCATTGGGAGGTTGGTGCTGTCATCATCCACGCTTGTCAGATACAGAAACAGACACACAGGCATTAAATGACTTGCTCCAGGGTCCCACCAGCTTCCGTTAGAATGTGCAATCGACCAGGCAGGAATAGAGATATTCTAAAGAGACATTTGTGCCCCTGCCTTTGGCAGACCATTGAGACCACAGACCCCAGGAAATGGGAATTTCCGAGGAATCTCATGCTGAGTGATGGAAAAGGCTGGAAGCGGTTGCCAGCCAGAAGAGGAGTGTCTCCTGGAATAAGGTTTCACACAATTTTGACAACTTGTTAGACTCCCTTGCAGGAGAGACTGGAACTCAATGTTGGCTGGTGGACTATACCCAGACAGGGACTACTTGGCTACCCATACCCCTTACCCTCTATTTAAGCCCCAAGTTAGGGCCCCAAGACCAACTTGGGGAATCACTGGATCTCTTTCTTCCTCTTCCCTATTAGGCCTCTTTGAATCAATCTCCTTTCTCTGCTTTTCACAATAACTTCCTTAATTTGCCTGTTGAAGGACAGGTGGCCGCGCCTGACCTCTGAGGGCTACCAGGGCTAGGCTCTGATAGGTCTGGTAGCATGAGGTCTTCCACACCCATTTCCCTGGTGCTTACCCTCTACTCTCCTGTCTCCCTGCACAGAGCATTTCTCAGTTTACAGTTTAAATATGTGTTTAGAGTTAATGATGGAACTGACTCTAAAACAAATTTTACATTGATTTTTCAGTCTCTGGGCGAACAGTTAAATCTCATAGGGGGGTTGAGGGGCATGAAAAAAACACCAGGTACCTTCCCCTGACCTGAAGCAGCCTCCTAAGAATGTTACAGGGTTACAAGCCCTCCAAAATATTGAACTAGCCTGCTGGTCCACCGAATTGGTCATGGTGGCACAAATAAGAGCACTCTGAAACAAAAGTGGGGGCTATATATTTGAATTTAACCAATAGGAGACTGGAAGAAAGGAACTGGAGAAATGGTTCAGCGGTTCAGAGCATTGACTGCTCTTGCAGAGGACCCAGGTTCGAATCCCAGCACCCACATGGCAGCTAACAACCATCCGAAATGCCAGTTCCAGGGGATCCAATGGCCTCTTCTGTCCTCCATGGGCACTGCACAATATGGGTGCACCTACATACATGTAGGTGGTATACTCATATGAAGAAAATAAAAATAATAAAAAAATTAAAGGCCAAAAGAGAATAGTTTTAGTATTTATCATGGCTTATTGTATGCTTTAATGTTTACAAATACATGACTGGAATTAATCACAAGCTGTGTTGTGTATATTACTCTCATTTTTTCTAATTCTTCTAACAGCCTTTGCACAGTTGTTGTATCTTTGTTTACTCTTGAAGCCATTTACTTTTCTTGTCTTT
>NW_008331995.1:6996543-7010088 GCF_000622305.1 Nannospalax galili | reverse complement strand
TTTTGAAGCAAGTTTTCCCTGTAGCCCCAGCTGTCCTGGAACTCACTATGTAGACCAGGCTGGCCTTGAACTCACAGAGATCCACCTGCCTCTGTCTCCCAAGTGCTGGGACTATAGGCATATGCCACCATGCCCAGCTCCATTTACTTTTCTTAAAACAGCATTATTAAAAGATGATTCATACAATCTTACAATGCACCCAGTACAATCCTTAGCATGTTCTTAACAAGTTCACATATCTCTATCACCATGTTCAGATAAGGACCAGTTGAAAAGATCTTAGATTGTTTCTCTTTCTTCCATCTTTGTCTCCCCCTCTCCCAGTCTCTTTTCATAGTAACCAGTCTCCCATATGGATTTCCCCAGGTCATCTCCCCCATGCCACAGAGCCTCCAATGGCTTTGCCCTGCTATTTGTACTAATCCCCACACTCTTCTATGACCCACAGTACAGTGAACGTTCTAGCCCAGTGGCTTCCCAAACTTTAGCATGGGTCAGAGCAGTTTGAACAACCAGAAAGCCATGTGAAAACACACGTTGCATGTGCCACCCTGAGTGTCAATGTTTGTTTTGAGATAAGGCCTCATATATCCCAGGCTGGACTTGATCTGCACTTGGGAGTATAGCTTAGGATGTCCTGGCATGCTACCTACTTAGCTACATCTCTAGTCCCCCACTCTGAATTTCTAACCAGTTCCAATTGCTGCTCATAATGATAATATTACTATGGGTGGTCAAGGGAACACCCTTTGAGAACCACTGTTTAGCCTTTTATTGACTTTCATGTACTCTCCCTGGGTGCCCATGATTCAGTCATGTTTGCTGTATTTTCTTAAATCATAAGTTTTCAATAGGTAAGCTGATTCCCAAGTGGAGTGAAAATTGATTCTTGAGGGGTAAAGAAAAAATAGAGACATTACAATAGTCTGTGACTCTTCAAAGCTTATAGAATGTGTCTGTGGTGTCAAAATTTCATGGAGGAGGAAGTATTAGAAGGAAAAAGCCTAGAAAATTTATTGAGTAGGATAATGAGGTTTAAAAAAAGAAAAAGAAACTTGTGAAACAGTGTCTTGAGCTCAGCAAGTTCTTGCTTCGTGGCCTTTATACTTCTTGGTCCTCTCTGTCTGGAATGTTCTTTTCTTAGATCTTTCCAAGGCTGATTCCTCAGCATTACGATCACAGATTAAACATCACCGTCCTCAAACAGTTCTTTTCTAACTGCCCTGACTAAAACAACAGCCCTCCCACAAGAAATCATCCTGTATCCTGTTTGTGTGGTACTTACATGATCTGAAGTCATCCTGGGGGTGGGCTCACTTGCTTCTTGGCTGCCTCCCTCACCAGCGAGTCTGTAAGACAGGAGCACTGTGACTGTCCAGTAAGTGTGTCACTTTTGAGTTCCCAGAGTCTATTAGAAAGTTCTAGAATGTAAGAAGAAACTGCTAAATATTTGTGAATATGTGAGTGGATGTTTTTCACACAGCCAATAGGGCTGAAGATGCTTGGTAGACTACTGTCATAGGTTACGAGGCTTGCAAGTGACTGTGCTCAACCTGTGATCATTTAAGGAGCAAAATCCTTCCCAAGATTCTTCTAAGTTGTTGAATCTGTTTCCCATTACTTTGTTTTCTCCCATTACTATTTCCACCAGGAATAAAGGGGAGTGCGAAACCTCAGTAATCTGAGATGAGGTGCTCTTTTCCAAAAGTAAAGGTGATAGCATCCTCCCATTTTACCCGTTCGAACACTGGGGGTCAATAGCTTAATTAAATCCCCAAGGTCACATGCCAGCAGTTAAAGAGAATTCAGAGGCATCCTGTTCTCACTGTCTTCCTCTGGAACCTGTCCTGAGTCTGATCCACCTGATTACAGCCCATCATCTTTAGAATGTGAGCTCTGTTCAACAGTCACCATGTTCTAGAACATTCCTTCATCTCAGAGAGATCTATTGGACATGGATGCCAAAGGTCTTTTTAAAAACACATTTTGGGGGGCTGGAGAAATGGCTCAGTGGCTAAGAACATTAGTTGTTCTTGCAGAAGACCCAGGTTCGAATCTCAGCACCCACATAGTAGCTAACAACTGTCTATAACTCCAGTTCCAGGGGATCCAACAGTCTCTTCTGTCCTCCATGGGCATTGCACGACACAGGTTCACTTACCCACATGCAGGCAATACACACATACACATAAAATAAAAATAATAAATAAAATTTAAAAAATACTTTTGTTTATTTTTATGTATACGAATGTTTTGTTTACGTGTATGTAAGTACACTATGTGTGTGCAATGCTGTGGAGGCCAGAAGAAGGTGTTGGATCCCTTGGAACTGGAGTTATGAATAGTTGTTAACTGCCATGTAGATGCTGGGAACTGAACCGGGGTCCTCTGCAGAAGTAGCCAGAGCTCTTAACCTCCTCTGAGCCATCTCTCCAGCCCCAGAAGGATCTTTCTTAATCTTGTGCCTAGCCTAACCTAACAAGTAGGGAGGTTACCTAAAATGGCATATCTCATGATACACAAGTTAAAAAATAGAAATAAGTTCTGACCCCTTCATTTATGGCATGATATTCAGTTACCTGACATTCATCTGCTAAAACAAGTGTACAATCATCTTCTAGACCCAAGGGCCCAGCACAAAGTAGGTACTCACAAAACAGTCACTCCCTAGAGAGCAAACAACAGAAAACAATGAATAAAGCCCACAGAATGAACCATGTTCACAATTTCATAGAAATTGGGTGTTTCCTAACCAGAAAAAGAAATAAAAAAATAGAATGATATCCAACTACATGGGAAAGATATAACAAAGGTCTGGTTGTCTCTAGTGCTATCTTAGTGAACAGCTGACTATTGTGTCTGCAGAGAGAGAGACTCATGAATTTCTGTAGCACTAAGTAGCACTGAAATTGGCTAGAACACAAAAAGAAAGATACCACAGAACAAAAGAGAAAGTTCTACAAGTATCTCTAATTCCCTCCCAAAATATTCGTGGAAATGTGGGGTTCATTTGACTAGTAGGTCTGATTCTTCTATACCACCTTCAGTTCAGCCTGCATCATGGAAAATACTTGTTTATTTTTAAACAAGTTACTTCGGGGCTGGTGAGATGGCTGGGCAGATAAAGGCGCTTGCCTCCAAACCCAACAACCTGTGTTGGATCCTTGGGACCCACATGGTTGAAGGAGTGAACCGATTCCAAAAAGTTACCTTCTGACTTCCACATGTGCCATGGTATGTATACACACACACACGCACACATACACGAACACACACATATACACACACACATACACTAAAATTAAAGTAAGTAAAAATTTAAACAAATCACTTCTCATGATAGAACCTCCATGCTCCAATTTGGTAAATGCTCCAGGACTCTAAGAAGGTGGCAGGAGTTAGAATGATATTTCTCAAGCCAGAAAAACCCAGACCTTTCTACCCCCTGCCCCTCTAGGTTGTCATAAAACTCTCTGGATTTTAGTGCTTCATTTTCATTGACTTCAGCAAGATAAAAGGCTGACCACTGAGGCAGCCACATCCACCCACTGTAGGTCCGAAAGCTTCACAGATTGGGGGAGTTGCATTCACTTTTATTTATGTATTCTTTTCTTCTGCTTTTTAGACAGGGTCTCACAAAGGCAGCCCAGACTAGCCTCAAACTCATGATCCTACTTCCTGCCTCAAGTTCCTGATGCTGAGACTACAGATAGGACCACCACACCCAGTTTTGCATTCGCTTTACAATTCTAAGTTCTGGTCACAGATTTCCCACTGTGAGAGGCTTAGAAGGAAGCAGCGTGTATCAGAGCTGGCTTCTACATTAGTAAACTTTACTTTTTGTTAATGTTGTAAGGACCAACAGACTGACTGGAACTGAAGAATGGAGTGCCTCCCCTAGGAGTGTTGACACATTCTAGCTGTGTGACCATAGAGAAAAGTCATGTCAAAGTAGCTTCAAATGGAACTATGACTCAGAAATCTCAAAAGAGAAAATAGCACTGAAAGTGCTTTGGCCCAGGTGACAGTGTGGGATCCTGTCTCAGAATGAAAACAAAACAAACAAGCAAAAAACAGCATGGTGGCCCATGCCCGTAATCCCAGCACTTGGGAGGTGGAGGCAGGAGGAATTAAAAGCCATAGAGAGTTTGAGGCCAGCCTGGGCTATGTAAGATCCGCTCTCAGAAATAAAGAAGACAGGTATGGTGGCATGTACCCTAATCCCAGTACTTGGGAGGCAGAGGCAGGTGGATATCTATAAATTCAAGACTAGCCTGGTCTACATAGCAAGTCCCAGGAAACCCAAGGCTACATAGTAAGACCCTGTCCTAAAAAGAAGGAATGGAAGAGGAGGAGGAGGAGGAAGATGAGGAGGAGGAAGAAGTTTAAGGCAAGGAGCTATGCTACATGCTCCTTTCTTGAAAAAGAAGGAATGGAAGAGGAGGAGGAGGAGGAAGATGAGGAGGAGGAAGAGGAGGAGTTGTTTTGGAAGTTTAAGGCAAGGAGCTATGCTACATGCTCCTTTCTTACTTGCAGGGTTCTAGGGCACAGTAGAACAGCTCACCTCTCACCCAACCTCTGAATGTGGCCTTTGAAAGCATGGAGTCCATATCATATTCAAGTAAAGTAAGGAAACCCGCATAGGATCGCACAGGAGAACAGAATGAGGTTTAACTCCAAGTCTTCTCTTGATCTTCCTGGTGTTTTTGTGATTTGAAACAAGGTCTCAAAATATAGCCCTAGCTGGTCTGGAATGCTATGTAGAACAGAGTGGCTTGTAACTTGCAGCAATCCCCCTGCCTCTGCTTCCATCTGAGTGGAGTGCTGGGATTACAGGTGGGCACCACACCAGGCTACTTCCTGCTTCTTAAATAACATCCTGCCCTTTTCACAGCAGTGCCAGCTGCTTCTTAGGAAGTGCTTACAGGGCATCAAACTAGCTTCTGTCCATTTTACTGCAGTTCCTTGAAGAGGTATGACTTGCCTAATATCACCAGCCAGTTTTCCACAGGCCAGGATCAGACATCAGACCTATGTGGCTCCCAAGGAACTGTTACTGGCCCCTGCCTGTCCTGAGAGGCTGAGGGACAACCCCAAGTCCTAGCTTGCGTTTCCCCTGCCCAAAATGTGATCAATACTCTGAATTCCAGAACCGAGTGACTTCAGAGAGCTTGCATAATCCATTGCCCACCCCTTACCAGAAGCCTGACAGCTTTTTCAGTGACCAACCCCGCCCTCGCCTCCCTTCAGAAAGTTGCCCCAGGAGAACATGTGTCAGAAACCAGGTCGAAGTTGGCCACAAGGGAAAACATTCGGTTCCCTGGATACAGCCCTAAGTGTTGGGTGCAATTTCCTCTCCCAAGACACAGCCCTTCCGGTGGAGGCAGAACAGAAGTGAGACTAGAACAGAGCAGGAACACAGCCCAGGGAAACTTGCCGACTGAGCAGACTCGTGAGGTGTCAGTGCTCAGTTCTGCTTGCGAATGAAAAAGCCTGAACCAGCATCCTCTATGTCACGGTCACAGCACTGGTCCTTAGGGATAGCAGCAATTTTGGAAACCGGCAGGTCCATAACAAAGGAATCACAGCATTGGGTTGTACACCTTGAATACATTTAATTTTTTTTTTGGGGGGGGGACATAGTCTCATGTAGCCCAGGCTGGCTTCAAACTCCAGTCCTTGAGAATGACCTTGAATTTCTGGTCCTCCTGCTACACCTTCCAAGTGCTGGGATTACAGACAGGTGGGACCACACTCAGTTTGAGCTTTGTTAAAAATCAAGCCCAGGGTTTGTGTAGGTTAGGCAAACACTCTACCAACTGAGCTACCTTCCCAGCACCACACATTAACTCAAAACAGCAAGCAAAGGTCTCATTGAGTCAAACGGAATTTGAACCGTAGAAATAAGGAAAAGTCTCAGAAGTGATGCTGGAGATGGAAATGAAGTTCACTCATTCCTTCACCCACCATGCTCACGTTTACTGGCACCCATGATGTGCTCAGCACCAACTGGGGCTCGGGACAGGGCCAGTTCTTATGGAACTTGCATTCCAGTGGCTGAAGAATTGGAAAGGCAAATGACACAACGTTTGGCATGAGAGTGGGGTTTCCCAGGTCGGAAGCTCAGCCGTGAACTTACCCACAGGTGCAACAATGCATGGTATTATCAGTCTACTCTTGGCCTCTGTTTACCAAATCCAATCTCTCTGCCAGCATGCAGCCATGTTGATAAGTTTTATCACCATTGTAAAGACATTTTTAAAAACATCTTTCAGAAGTTTAATTTTAGTATCTGTGGCTTAGACTAAGCCGTTACATCTGAGGCTTCTGGTGTTTCATCTCTAACCCCTGGTCATAGTAGTGAGAGTATCCTGAAGGGTGCGGTGTTCCCAGACCTACCCCATGTACTTCTCCAGTGCTCTGCTGGCACAGGTATCATAGCCCCGCCCCTGTGACAAGGGCCCCAACTTGTGGCATTTGCCACATTTGTGATTTAGGTATTTTTACCAACTCATTGAGTCTATTATTAAACCGTGTTGTTCTCCTACAGGTTCAGTAAATATAAATACCCTCCAGAGAGAGATGATGGTAAAGGTAGTAGACAGTTTGCAAAGTGGAGAGTGCCAAGTGCCACTACCTTTGCCTTTAAAGCAGTATGTATTTCATTGTAAGTTTAAAGATGCACTTTACTTTTTAATGTCAGTTGTGCCTGAAAACAACTTGACCGTGGGACGTTGGGCTCCCCTGAGCTGTGCCACTGGCCTTCCACACGCTCGCTCTCAAAGATTCCTTCCCTCTCGTCACTTACCTGCCTCTCCCTTTGCTTGCTGATTGCCAAAAGCCTTCTTTTGAGGGGGGAAGATCATCTTCCTTTTCCTAGTCTTGGTTTTTTGCTTGACCCATGGCCTTCCAATTTCTGTGCTACTTTACTTTGTCTCACTAAAATGTAACCCCCTGTTAACTTCAGAAGCACTCACAATCCCATTTGAAGACAGAACATATCTAGCATCAAGGAAGTTTCATGACAGTGTATTTTGAACTTTCTAGATGGAGAAAGGATGTTTTTTCTGAGATGATGTCCTGGATATTGTAATTACAATTTTTCTGGGCTAAAACTGTAGCTCAATTGTAGTACACGTGCCTGGTATATGCAAGGCCCTGAATTCCATCTATAGCACCTCAAATAAATAAATTAAAAATAATTCAAAGAAATTTTCTATATACTCCAAGTAAATTTATCTTTTCTATTTTCCCAACTTAGTAATGCCTTTCTAAATCCATTCCCAAAATACGACACTTCTTTTTTTAAATATTTTATTTATTGTTTTTATTTTATGTGTATGAGTGTATTGCCCGCATGTATGTGAGTGCACCCGTGTCATGCAATGCCGCGGAGGTCAGAAGAGGGCTTTGGATTCCCCTAGAACTGGAGTTAAGGACAGTTCGTAGCCGGCATATGGGTGCTGGGAATCAAACCCGGGTCCTCTGCAAGAGCAGTTAAGTGCTCTTAACTGCTGAGTTGTCTCTCCAGCCCCAAAATATGACATTTCTACCAACTAGAGCTGGACTAGGACTCTGGCTCTAACAGAACCCATCTTTATTCATTATGAATTCCCTAAGAACTTCTTCAGCTTGTTCTTTGACTTGTGTGTGGATCATAAAAAGCAGAGATATTGAAAAGCACAAAGCAGAAATTTGAAGAAAGTTAATGAGGAAAAGAAACAGGACAACTGGGCCATTATGCATCAATGTTAAGTAGAACAAATCTAATCAAGATTTGTTCATGCTTAGGTCCCCAAAGCGATGTGTGTGACCTGTTTGTTTTGCCATGGCTTCTAGTCAGGATTTTTTCCTGAGGCATACAGTCAATAGGTAATACCCAAAACGTCTTTCAGTCACAAGTACTGCAGTTTATTTGACATACTCCTTCCCTGGAGCTGAGCATGCCTTTACTTTCAAAGTTTTTGAAAGTCACTCTGCCCCTGTTCCTTCCTATAGGCTGCTTTTCACAGGAAAAGAGAAAACAGGCAGTTGGCAAGGCAGAAAGTTTCCAAACAACAGGGTGTCTGCTACTTGCATAACCCCTGAAGCCAAAATTTCCATTTTCTTCAAGTCTGCTGGAAAACTTCACTTCTAGTTACCCTGTGCCACAGATGAAAATTAAGATCTCCACGCCTGCCCACAGCTTTTCCTGGCTGCACTTCTATGTGACTTTTCCTGCTTTTGGTAATTGTGTGCTCCTCGTCTTTATTTTTATTTCTTTCCTTTTCTTTCTTTTTTCTAACTTATCGATATTATACCATAATGTCTAAAAATACAGCCTAACCACTAGTTTTCAGTAAAGAGGAACAGTAGAAATAACTTACGTGGCTTTGCAGCTTTGAACTCTTGACAGTCTCCACAGGGTCTGCTAGGAGGTGCTTGCTGCAGAATAGCAATGGAAGCATTTCCAGAGAGAACCTGCTTCCCACTGCACATCCTTCCATGAAGTTATCATCCCAGTTGTGCCTCCCTCCTCATCTGGCTAGCTCCTTGTTGAGCTGGCTCAGTCCCTCGCTACCTGTAGGACCTCAGGGAGTTATTCTGAACTTCTTAGGGGTTTAGCTTCCTAAGTATAAAGAAAAGGCAAAAAGCATTGATGCCGCAGGGTGCTTGTGAGAACACAATATATTAAATGTATATAAGAAGTACATGGGGTAGGACCGGGAGGTGGCTCAGTTGGTAAAGTGTTTGCAGGCCAAGCACAAGAACCTGCGTTTGAGCCCCAGAAACCCACCTAAATTGGCTGTGTGTGGTGGTCCATGGCTGTAACTGCAGTGCTGGGGAGACAGAGACAGGTGGAACCCTGGGACTTGCTGGCCAGCCAGCCTAGCGTAATCTGGGAAGTCCAGTGAGAGAGCCTGTCTCAAAAAACCAAAGGGGACAGCACCTAAGGAACAGCCCCCAAGATTGTCCTCTGACCTCCACATGTACACTCACATGAACACACTCTCATGCCTACACACACAAAAGCGCTTGGTGTAAAACCATGATGTATATTTGACACCAAAGTAGAAGTGAAACAGTCTGGGGGAACAGAGGGGACTAATGGGAGGAGGGAGGAGGAAGAGGCAAAGCAAAGGGAAAGGGGATATGGGGGAGGTAAGCTCAAAACACATTCTGTGCATGTGTGAGAATGTCTTTATGAAACCCAGTACAATGCATATACTTTAATTTTAAAAAATTATTTTTAAAAAGCAAGTGAATAAAAGTATATGTTATAAAAATCCATCTCCATGTATTAATATTTGTTTCTTTCTTTTTGGTAAGAACTAAGGTAACTCAGCCCCCAGACACAATCTAGTCACAATAAAAAAAAAAAAAAACCCTAAGATTTTGACATCTCCCCTTCCTGACTTCAAACATATGGGCCATAAATTGTGTGCTTTGCTTGTTTCTAGTACTGGGAATCGAATTTAGAGCCCCACACATGTGAACCAAACACTCTGCTCTGAGCTGTGTCCCCATCCCTAAATGGTGATTCTGAGTTAGCTTATTGATTATGCCGGGGAAATAAGAAAGGAATTAATATTGAATTGCTGCCCTCTATGGGATTTGACTAATGGGTCAATTTTCAACTTAAATATGACTGTTTGGTATCTTAATAGTTCACAAGAAATTTGGGGGGGGGGTGGGTCTTTTTGAGACAGGGTCTCCCTGAAGCCCCAGCTGGCCTGGAACTCAATAGGTAGACCAGGCTGGCCTTGAACTCACAGAGATCTGCCTGCCTCTGCCTCCCGAGTGCTGGGATTAAAAGCATGCACCACCACGTCTGGCTCACAAGAAACTTTTTTTGTGGAAGAAATAAGTCATTTAACCTTTTAGTGTTAACAGAATTGTACTCAATAGCTTACAAGTCACATCCACTAGCCCTAGAACTGACTGCACCAGGGTAAAGAGGAATGGATAACAACCCTTAGCACAGAGCTAGCCTCTGAGCTCTGCCCACAAAATACTGTCCTTGTCTCTGTATGATATGGTTGTCCTCCATTCTTTTGAGGTAGGTTTTAGGTTCAGCTGGCTTTAATTCAAGGGGGAAAAAGCTAGAAGAGGACTACCACCAGTCCAGCTGGAGGGTAGAGTGTGTGCTTAACATGAGCATCTCCCTAGCTTTCACTTCTGTATTAGAGCAAGCAAGGAGCTACAAACCAGGCTTGGAGGTACACACCAGAAATCTCAGCGCTGGGGAGGCCAAGGCAGGACGCTCACGTGTCTGAAGAAAGCCTGGGCTACATAATGAATTCTAGGCTAGCCTGGCTTATGGAGTGAGACCCTACCTCAAACAAGCTACATGAAATTCATTCCTTTTTGTGTGTATGTATAATTGTGTGTGTGTGTGTGTGTGTGTCTGTGTGTCTGTGTGTGATGTGTGTGTGAGTGCAGGTGTCGGAGAACAGCTTTCAGGAGTCAGTTCTTGCCTTCCACCTTGTTTCTGTCACTTACTTGCTTAACCGGGTTTTCCAGACTAGCTGGCCCAAGAGCTTCTAGCCAATTCTTCCCTGGCCTCCACCACTCATCTCACTGTTGGAGTGCTGGGATTATAGATTTACCTACCGACCCACCTTCCCAGTCCATAAAGGTTATTCTTATTTCCATTTCACAGGGGCAGAAACTGAGAGCCAGAGAAATACCATGATCTTGAAGGCTATGGTCTCAGATAACCTCCAGGCCAGGGACAGAAACCCAAGCTTCCAGACTCAATCCTGGGTACATCTCACTGACTGCAGGCATCTCCTGTGACCTTGAGCTCCACACTTAATGAGTTATTTTCTTTTGTTCTACCTCTGAAGCTTCACTTTTCTTGTCAGCCAAGTTTATGAATCAGGCTATCATCTGATAAGGGATTTTCTCCTAAGAGAGATAGTCCCTCCTTGGGGAATGTCTTACCCCAGATGTGCTGGAGCTAGAGAGATGAATGTCCATTGCCCATCCACCTTCCCTGTGGGCTTTCCTCCTCAAACCTCCACTCTCTGCTGGTGGCCACTTGTCAAAAGCAGTACACCAGGAAATAGTCTCTCCCTCAATATCCTCAATTCTTATACCTCCCAGGTAAGAGCAAGTTAGTATTACACATGCTCAGTTCCTTGGTCAGCTTTATTTCAAGTTCCCCTCCTTTTACATTTATTTGTTTGTTTGTTTGTTTGTTTATTCATTCATTCGTGTTCAGTGGATGAATGTGTGCATGCTATGGTGCACGTATGGAAGTAACAGGACAACTTGTCGAAGCTGGTCCTTTCTTTCTAACGTGGGTTCCATGGATCAAACCTGGGTCATCAGATCTGGCAGCAAGCACCTTTACCCACTGGGCTATCTCACCAACCCTTAAACCCTTTTACGACCTGAAAGCATCTTACTTGTTTAACTGCGCTCACAGCTTCTCATTTTACCTCAGAATGCCTCCAAAGGGATAACTCTGCTCTCTAGCAGACATTTGGCAATATTTGGAAGTGTATTTTGTATCACAGTAGGGGGAGATATCCACTGACATCTAATGGGTAGTGGTCAACGGCTTAACAACACACAGAACACCAAAACATGCATGTTGAAGCTGCGAACTCTGGAATATGTTCAATGGATGTGGCCTTGTGAGTCTCATGTGCTGATCTGCGTTTGTATGGAAAATGCTGCTTTTGCTCAGAAGGCTATTGCTTGCATAGATGCACGAACACACCATGGAGAGCCTGAATCCATACTGTGTGCTGGATTCCATCATAAGCTGGGTGAATGTGGACTCTGGCCCAGGAAGCCACACAACTGATAAATGTCATCCTGCACCCCAAGGTTTCATGGACGCAGGGTAGAACGAAGGAAGCTGTTCAGCCATTGTGGATGAATTCCCTCTTGACAGCTCAGTAAAACCCACTAGCAAATACAAACAGTGGCTTTAGGAGGTGACCCTCTTTCTTCAGGGTTAGACCAGGAAATAGTTGAAGTAGGGAGATTTCAGAAACCTTTTTCTGGCCTTGCCTCTTTATAGTGGCCTGAGCCAGCACAGTGTGGCTTTTCCAGAAGGATACTGTGCTTTCCAGTTAAAATGCTTGTTAGATATCTAAGTTATGTGGGGTTTAATATACAAGATGAATTAGAGTTCTTTCTAAGAGATGTCATGTTATCCAGCCAATCACAGCATGAACTCTCACGTCAGAATACCTGTGTTGACACCCAACTCTAACTCTTCATAGCTCAATGACCTTATTGGGTCATTGACCTTGAATCAGCCAGTTACCTGTACTGAGCCCCAATTTTATCATCCCTAAAACAAACCTAGAAATGGAACCCACCTTACAGGGTTGATAGATCAATGACTCATATAAATAAAAGAAAGGAAACCCAGGAGTGGTGGCTCATGCCTATAATCCAAGCACTGAAGAGGTTGAAGCAGGAGGGCCAGCCAGTGTTACATAACAAGACCTTGTGCCAAAAAATAAAATAAAATCATGCTTGGTGTAGTGGTATGTGCCTTTAATCGCAGCACTCAGGAGGCAGAGGCAGGCAGATCTCTGTGAGTTCCAGGCTAATGTGGTCTTCATATCAAGTTTCAGGCCAGCCAGGACTACATAGTGAGATCCTGTTTCAAAATTAATGACTTAATTAAAAAATAATTCAAAAGACTTAGGATACTGCCAGGCATACAAGCAGCTGTGATTACTTTTGTTTTTTTTTTAATGTATATTTTTTATTGAATTTTAGTGCATTTCATATAAAACATCTTATATTTATACCCCCTCCCCCATCCGCACCCCTCATAGCCCTCACCACTGGATTTCATTCATTCTGTCATATATGTTAAGGCCTATCAAGTCAAGTTTGTATACCCAGGCATCCCTCAGTGCAAATTCATCCACTGGAGTTTAGTCAGACTATCCAGAGTCACTCCCCTAAGATCAGCTTTTCCTCACCTGGCAGTCATCAGCTCCCAATAGTTCTTCGGCAAAGGTTGGTGAGACAGGATTTCATGTACTTAGGCTGGCCTAGAACTCTGTGTAGCTGAAGATGACCTCCAACTTCTGATCCTCCTGTCTCCACCTTCTGAGTGCTGGAATTCCAGGTGTGTGCTACCATGCCTAGTTGATACAGTACTGGGGACAGGACCCAGGACTTCCTACATACTAGATAAGTTCTCTACCAACTGAGCTATACTCCCAGCCTAACCATTACTTTTTGTTACTGTGTTCTTAAGACAAATGATTCAGGGCCTGGAGAGATGGCACAGCAGTTAAGAACACTGGCTGTTCTTGCAGAGGACCCAGGTTCAAATCCCAGCACCCACATGGCAGCTAACAACTGTCAGTAACTCCAGTTCCAGGAGATCTGACAGCCTCTTCTGTCCTCCTTGGACATTGCACGACATGGGTGCATTACCTATATGCAGGCAATACATTCATACACATAAAATAAAAATAATAAATGAAATATTAAAAAAAGACAAATGACTGGGCATGGTGGCGCATGCCTTTAATCCCAGCACTCGGGAGGCAGAGGCAGGAGGATCTCTGTGAATTCAAG
>NW_008331995.1:6981116-6996410 GCF_000622305.1 Nannospalax galili | reverse complement strand
AGCAAGTGCTCTTAACTTCTGGCAGCTCTCCAGCTAATTGACTTTCCTTCCTTCCTTCCTTCCTTCCTTCCTTCCTTCCTTCCTTCCTTGTTTGTCTGTTTTGACAAGATGTCCTGATTTAGTCAAGACTGTCCTCGAATTCTCAAACCTTCTGCCTCAGATTCCCCAGTCTCTGGGATTGCAGGCATGCGCCACTACACTGAGAGCTCAATTTCATCTTTAACAAGCTGAAGTCTTGATTCTTTTTCCTTACTCCTCCCCATCTACCTGGCCACTCGTTTTCCACTCTTCTATGCTCCCTTCCTTTCTTTCTCTCCATCTGCCTTGCTTTGTCGATTCCCTCTTCCACTGGGCCTGCCAGGGGCTTGGTGGGGTCTTCCTTGATATGATCTGAGTCTGTGATTCTCACCCCACAGTACAACAGTATAATCAACCCCTCTGGGACTCCATTTTACAATCTATAGAAGCTGAATGGTAATGCTTCCTACTTCCTAGACTTGTTAGCAACATACATGGAGAGACTGCACATGGAAAATGCAGTGATCGTGTGCCATGGAATCGGAGCTTCACAGAAAACTAGTCGCATGCTGGGAGGGCAGGCACTGTCATAAGGAAACTGAAGGGAAAATCACAGCTGATGTGTCTGGAGACATCTGTGTCAGTGTAGGTCATTCTCTGGATGAGAGTGTCAATAGCTCACACTCAGTCACCACCCAAAGATGATATAAAAGAGCCCTGTTCTGCTGGGGTTGACATCATCTGGGTGAAATATAAAACTCAATCTACTCAATAGGTCCCAAAGTAAGACCGGCCTAGATCCATCCTTCTCTCGCTCCAATTCCTCCAGAGCCTCTCATCTGATGAGAAGTTTAATAGCTTACCTTGTTCTCTGGGTGGAAAACTTGTTGTTTTGTGTGTCAGGTTTTCTGGGCCATGGCTTGTGAGTTGCTTGGAACAGCTTCTCCTAGGCTCATGCTCTATTAGTTTAAAACATTTGTGAATGTGTTTCAGGGATGCACCTAAATTCCAAACAGCAAAGGCATTCCCTCACTAAGATTTGTGCGGGGGTGGAGAGGTGAGGGTGGGGGCTGTTTATGGGTGCTGTAGCATACACAACCTTGGACGGAGGTCCTTCTCCCTTCCACCTTGTTTTGGGATAGGGTCTCTCCGTCACTACGACTTTCACAAGTGACCAGGAATCCTCCTGTCTGGACCTCCCTTCTCATAGGAGTGGTAGGATTGCAGGTATGAATGCAGGATTCAAATTCAGCTCTTCATGTTTACATGGCAAGCGCTTCCCCCACTGAGACATCTCTCCAGTTCTCATTTGGAAGATTTTGTAGACCCTGTTCTTACCATGAAGTCCTGGGGGTGTAGCAGGGGACAATACAATGACGATCTCCTGTCCTGTGAGAGTAGAGGAGGCTCCACCTTACATGAGGACAGGAAAGGCACTCCTAAGGTAACATAGAATCATGAACGTGAAAGAGGTAAAAAAAAAAAAAAAAATCCAAGGATGGAGTGAACTTGAGGCTGAGCATTCTAGACAGAGGGAACATCTGGCCCTCTCAGCCATGCCCAGAGGTTTGTCTCCTAAGTGATTGTAGATCCGGTTGACAATATTAACCATCACAGCCCTGTCTTGTGGTAATGTCCATGAGAGTGAAGATTTAGTTCCCCAGTGGGCTGTGTGGGAAGTGACTGACTGGCTCCAAGCAGAAAAGTAAAGCGGCCTGGTTTGTATTTAGATGGTATCCTTTCCATGGCCTGTCCACACAGTGATGGGACCACTGTCAGGTTAGATGAGAAGCACAGCCCTCATCAGAATGCTGGCTTTGTCCTCGTGCCTATGGCAGGTTACACCCCCGCTGGGTCACCGGACACAAAGCCTTGAGAAGTCATTTGAGGGAAGCGCCCTCCTGCTGAGCTCTCCTAGAAGGTCAAAAGGGAACAAGGAAGAGAAAAGAGAAGGGAACACGAAATGCCTGCTACTTCCTTATGAAGCTTTCATGTCTCTATGTTCCAAACAGCAGCTAAAGCAAAACCCAGGCAGCTGGGAGTTTGGGTTCTTTTTTTTTTTTTTTTTTTTTTTTTTTCGTTCGTTGTTCTTTTTTTTTTTGTTTTTTCTGGTTTTTTTTTTTTCTTGCAAATTTTGGAATATTTGAATATGCATGATGAGAATTTATTGGGGTTTTTTGTTGTTTGGTTTTTTTTTTTTTTTTTTTTTTTTTTTTTTTCGGTGCTTGTTGCTTTTTTTTTTGCAATTTCCGGTTGCTTTTTTATCTGACCCCAGATATTCCGAGTGGGTCCATTCTGCCCTG
This sequence comes from Nannospalax galili, assembly GCF_000622305.1. NCBI lineage: Eukaryota > Metazoa > Chordata > Mammalia > Rodentia > Spalacidae > Nannospalax > Nannospalax galili. Next base: position 6,994,089 of record NW_008331995.1, on the reverse strand, counting down.
CCTGGAATTGCCTTTTTGTTTGTTCCCACCCAGCTCTACTCTCACATCTTCTAAGTCAGGTAGAGAGACCAGGGCCAGGGTACAAGTGTGTTCCCTTGCAGACTTGAAGCCCACCATGGGCTACTGTATCTGGGTACTCTAGGAAGCAGAGGTCAAGCCTGTAGCAGATTCTCACTTCCTTGTGGGTCTTCCTCATATGACAGCTGACCTGCTGGACAAAGCGTTCTGGCCAGCTACCAGTTCTTGAAGGCTAAGGACTCATTCTTCTCAGCTGGGGAGCAAACTGACTGAGGTGGGAGTTCTAACCCAGAATGCACCATTCTAACCTGCAGATTCCTGGAGTCCTCTGTGGAGGAAGTGGGAGAGGGTGGGTGGAGTCTGGGTGGAGGGTACTGAGCTAAGGTCTCCAAACATCGTGTTTAAATATATGGATTTTACTTCACATGTATATTGCTGTTGTTTGCTGCCACTGACAACTAGAGGTGAATTCTGAAACTATTCTAAACTATGGTTTTTGTGATTCCGTATTTGAGATATATTCATGGAATTTCATGTATGGATCCCCTCGGTAGAACTGTTGAAATTAGAAAATTAAGCATTGGAAGTAGTCACATTTTAAAATAAATTGAGAAATGCCTGGCTTAGGGTTTTCTTTTTGTTGTTAGAGTATTTTTTTAAATATTTTAACTGATCTGCTGAGAAAATGCTCATTTTACTTAGATGGCATTTTTTAGCTGAGTCATCTTGTGTTCCTCAATTTTGCTCTGGCTCAGGAGGCAGAATTCTGAGTCTCAGTCCCCGTCTAGCATTCACTATTTGTGTGGCTTTGGGTCACTCTGACCTTATTTTACCCCTAATCTCAAGCAAACAGCCATTAATAGAAACTTTTCCTATTCTATTTATAAATTCCATAATTCTTTTTTAATTTTTTTATTTATTTTCATTTCATGTATGAGTATTTTGCCTGCATGTATAGAAGTGCACACCTGTTCATGCACTCCTCACAGAGGACAGAGAAGGGTGTTGGATCCACTGGAATTGAAGTAACAGATGGTTGTTGGCCATCATATGGGTTCTGGGATTTGAACCCAGTTAATCTGGAACAGCAGCCAGTGCTCTTAACTACTGAGCAATTTCTCCAGCTCCAAACTCCATAATTCTAAGTACCTCTCGTGAAATTATTTTCATTTGGAAGTGAAATTAATTTTCATGCCTGCTTCATGAGTCTGTCTCTTTTCTACCTGCTCATATAATCCTTGGAGCATGGTCTGCGCAGGAAGGCTTTCCGACGTGTGTCAGTGTGTGTGGATGCAGGACCAAGTGTGATGTTACATGGTTAAGTAACGGGGTCTTCAGTTTGGATCTAATTTTGTCACTATGAGTCTTGTGGCTGATAATGCTCTGCCTTTGATTCCCTTGTGACATTGGAGTGATGCAAGCAACCTGCCCCAGGGCATTGTGGGGTTGAATAAGTAAAGTACTGACTGAAGAGCTGGATAACAGGGTGCCCGTGAGTGGTGCTGTTAATACTGTTATTAGGGTACCCATGTGAAGTGCTATTTTTCCTGTTAGCCAGTGCAGATGCACTGAAGGCATATAGGAACCTGTAGTCCCCTTTTCTTCCCTTATTTCTTTCTATATCAGCTCTGGGGAAATTTTCTCCCATGTGCTTTTTAACTGACTTATTAATTTTACCTGACATTGATCTTTAAAATGAACATGTAAAGATTACAGAAATGTTTAGCTGTTCACCAGTTTTAAAACAAATAGGAGGTATCCTAGTTAGTATTAACTACCAACTTGGCACAGCCTACAATCACCTGAAAACAAAGAGTCTCAGTTGAATTATTGTCTTTATCAGGTTGACCTGTGGTCATCTCTATGAAGGATTGTCTTGATTGTTAATGAGTGTAGGAGGGCCCAGCCCATTGTGACTAGCCTGGTCCTGGGCTACATAAGAAGGCTACCTAAATATGAGCCCATGAACTAGCCAGCAAGTAGCATTCCTCCATGGTTTCTCCTTCGAGTCCAAATGATGAACTGTGACCTAGAAGTGAAAGCTAAATAAACCCTTTCCACCCTTTAGTTGCTTTTGTTTAGAGTATTTTATCATAGCTACAGAAAGGAAGCTAAAACAGGGCTATGATTACTATGAACCTCAGAGTGGTTTATCTCACTCAGAGTATCTGATTAAAAACTATCAGAGAATTTCTTGAGAGGTTCAGAACTATGAAGTAACTTCTTAAGGCAGTACAGCTGGTAAGCAATAACACCACATGGAGGGCTGGAGGTATAGGACAGTGGCAGAGCACTTGTCTAACATGCATAAGGTACTACATTCAATACTCAGAACTTCACGTACATGTGAGTGAGTGAGTGTGTGTGTCTGTGTGTGTGTGTGTATCTGTGCACACTAGCCTGTGTGGTGTTGAGCAGAGTCTACCTGGCTAGGAAATTCCATGCAAACAACTTCACTCCTCAGGCCTTGATTGCTGCTGCTTACGATGAGTGTGTTACTGGCTTAGGTTTCTTCATAGGTTGAAAACCTTCCATGTTGACTATAATTAAGTGTTGAACATTGTATTAGTTACTTTTGCACTGCTGTGACCAAACCACCTGACATAATTTAAGGCAAGGGGGATTCATTTGTGCTCAGCGTCGGGTTGCTCAGTGCATGATCTTGGCCGCATGCATTTGGACAAAGCATCATGGTACTAGGAACCTGTTATGGAAAGTTTCCTTCAACCCACTGCAGCCAGAAAGCAGGGCAAAGGGCACATACAGGAAGGGGGCAGACAAAATATAGACTCCAAAATTGCACCACCTACTTCCCCAACATAACACTGCCTCCAACCTTTTGCCACCTCCTGATGATGCCATCACACTCCATGAATCCATCAAAGGATTAATCCATTCATTAGGTCAGCACCCTCATGATCTAATGTTCTCTAGAAACATTCTCAGAGACCTACCCAGAAATGTGCTTTACTAACATAGGTATTTACTAATCCAGTCAAGTTAATGATCCAGATTAACCACCCTGGTACTCAGCAGGGCCTCCGTTGAGGCTGGTGTCACTTTCCTGGTACCATGTGGCCTTACTGAATCAGGGATTGCTCACACTCATGACAGAACACCTTGGGTCCCAGCAGGTCATACACTTGGGTGAACCAGAGACAAAGCCCATCCAAAGAGGGAGCTTCTCTGCTCTACACTGGCCAAATGCTGCCGTGGAGGAAGTCAAGCCTGCTGTTCTCAAATCTTTCCCCTAGTCAAAGAAACTCTTCATGAGAATTTGCGTTACATGGTTGTGCTGGACAGCTTTAGTTGTCAACTTGTCTCACCTGGGCAGAGGGAATCTCAATTGAGGAATTTCCTCCATTGGATTGGCCTATAGCCATGTCCGTGGGGCATTTTCTTGATTGTTGAGTGATGTGGGAGGGCCCAGCCCACTGTAGGTGGTGCCACCCCGGAGCAGATGGTCCTGTGTTATATAAGAAAGCAGGCTGAGCAGAGGCCAGGGAAGCAAGCCAGTAAGCAGTGTTCCTCCATGGTCTGTGCTCCAGCTCCTGCCTCCAGGTTCCTGCCCTGAGTTCCTACCTTGAGTTTCCTTAGTGATGAAATGTGACCTCGGAGATGTAAGCCAAATAAACCCTTTCCTTCCCAAGTTGGTTTTGGTCAGTGTTTGCATCATAGCAACAGAAAGTAACTAGAACAATGGCCTCCCCTGATTTCTAATATTATCAACTAAAACTTATTCGTAAGCATTATTGTTATGAACAAAATGCATCCCTCACTTTTCAACCTCCAATTTAAGTGACAACGGTAGGCATTTCTATTCCTCATAACAATCAAATCAGCCACCTTGTGTCCCTTGGTAAGTGTCTTTCCCCAAAGGAAGGGGCTCCAGGAATATTGAACAGGGTGCCTGGAGCATGGACACACAGCCGCAGCTTGTTCTCCTCCTGCCCTCGTCCTCTGCCCTCATCACTCCATACAGGGAAGTGTCTGCTACTGCCCTCCTGGATGTCAGTCTCTCTGAGGGCAATATTGCTGTCCTGTCCATGGCAGCATCACTGATGATGGTCATGCAACCTTAGCATATCAGGGGCATCATGTGGGAGTCTCACCTTGGGAAACCAGTTGTTTTGGTTTAGTTAAGTAACCTGTGGCATGTGGGCTAGGGAGAAGTCACAGTCAGTCAAGCACTTGCCTAGCAAGTGGAGTTGAGACCCCCAAAACCCATGTAAAAAGGCAGGTGTAAGGATGAGTACCTGTAATCCCAGTAATGTGGGATGGGATACAGAAACAGATGGATCCTATAAGCTCATAGGTCAGCTAACCCCGCCTAAGTGGTGAAGTCCCAGGCCAATGGGAGACCCTGTGTCCAACAAAAAGCGAAGGGCACCTGAAGACTGATACCCCTGAACTTGTCCTATGACTTCACATGCCCGCCATGCAGATGGGCACCCAAGCATGGGCACACCCCCACATGTGCTCCTGCAAAACCTGTGGAGTGTCTTATGAAGACATTCTTGCTTGAGGAAGTGGAGTCCAATTAAAGTCGGATATCCTGGTACTCTTGGCTGTTTCGTGGGTTGACAGGAACTGCCACAGCATGAGAACTGACTGGAAGGATGGTAGAAAGCCCAACAGCGGCCCTGAAGCTTTCCCATCAGCCACTTGGTTTCTCATGCCTCATTCTAGCTGCTTGTCTTCCTCATTCTTCCTGCAGAATTTCTCTCACAGTGTGAGAGTCTCAGTGACACAGTGACAGCCCCGCAGCAACCAACTGTTCATAGTCAATTCCACATTCTCTGGAATGAAACTCCGGTTGGCTCAGCTGGGGCAGGTGGCTCATTCAGCTGAGATCAAGTTGTGCACCATTGCCTGGTATGTCATGAGATGGCTAGAACATCAAAAAGATATTCATTAATTGTCTAGAATAATCCAGCTGCTGGGAGGCAGAGACAGGAAGAACAGCTCAAGGTCATTCATGGCTACAAAAATGCTAGAAACCAGCCTGATCTACAGGATCATTATATGTTTCAAATATGTTTTAAATCTAGAAAAAAATTGTGTATGAAGAAAAGGAATGTAACTGGGCATGGGGGCACTCAACTTTAATCCCAGCACTCAGGAGTCAGAGGCAGGTAGATCTCTGTGAGTTCAAAGCCAGCCTGATCTATATAAAGCTACACAGTGAGACCCTGTCTCAAAAAAACAGAAAACAAAAAGAAGGAGGAGGAGGAGAGAAGAGGAGGAGGAGGAGGAGGAGGAGGAGGAGGAGGAGGGAAAAGAAAAAGAGTTTATTGGCTGGAAGAAGTCTAGAAATAAATGTATTTGGACTATGTAACAACAGAGTAACTTGGACTATTTTATTATTTGTGGTATTTTCCTTAATGGATTCATATGATTTTTGAGGATTTTTTTTTTTTGAGAATTGGTTCTTATGAGTGGTTTTACAAAACAAGTAAATGATTTAAACCAACACATTTCTTTATTTCCCCTTACAATACAGACAGCTAAAAATGATTTTTCTCTTTTTTTCTCTATTTTTTTGTTTGTTTCCATGGGATTGTATTGTTTTGTTTTGTTTTGTTTTAGTTAAGTTTGATTTTTTGATGCAAGTTGTCACATTGACTTCGTAGCTCTGGCTAGCCTTGAACTCAGAGTGATCATCCTGCTTCCTTTGCCTGGACTACATAGTAAGACCTTGTCTTAAAAAGAAAGAAAAGAAAAAACATAAGAATCATCTAGAAATGTTCACATCTGAAACTGCACATAGAGGTGGCCTTCATGATTCTCCTCAAACGGACAGGGTGGTTATACCTGCAGATGAGAGGGCCTGGAATAGAGTTCATCAGGGGAGGGACATACATTTTACAATGAATATCTCCTAGCACTGAAATTTGAAGTAAAATAATACATATTGAGAATTGATATGTCAGACTGTTAACTGTATGCTTTAACTGCTGTCTATAAATGGTGACATATTGAAAGGGAGTTGAGTGTTCAAAAGGTGAGTATTTGCATCTGAACTGTAGTGTCATGATCTGCTTCTTGTATTATGATATATTGTATTTACTAAGACACGGTCCTGATGAAAGGTGCTTCTATTTGAAAAATGTAATTGTGACTCAAGGGAAAACGAGATGCTCTCTTCTGAGAGAACTGCTTCTTGGTGTGATCTCCTCTTCACTGTTTGAATGTGGTGTATTGCATAGGCTTTGTTGGGTTTCCCCATATAGTGAGTAGTCTTTGCTTTTCATCTTTTTCTTATCTTATTTTTATGAGTATAAGTGTTTTGCCTGCATGTATGTAAGAGCATCATGTGCATACAGTGCCTAAGGAAGGCAGATGAGGGTGTGGGATCCCCTGAAACTGGAGTTATAGATGGTTTGGTTGTTAGCTACCATGTGGGTGCTGGGAACTGAACCCAGGTCCTCTGCAAGAGCAGTCAGTGCTCTTAACCACCGAGTCATCTCTCTGGTCCCATCTTTCCCCCATTTTAAATCCATGTGATTATTCCCAGGCTTGTCCAGCCTTTTGACATTACGATACAATGCTGTCATCTACAAAATCTATGTTTGAAAACTGAATCCAGTCATTTTTTTTAATCCCATAATGATTTAAGTTTACAATTTTGTGTTGGACCATGTTCATAGTCATTCTTAACCACATGTGGCCCATGGGCCACAGGTTGGACATGAATGCAAATCTGTAGTAAGTCTGCTTCTGGCAAGCCCATTAACAAATTCAACTGAGCATACCACATAGAAACAATAAGGTGAGTATGCAGTTTGCTGGCAGGTGGAACTCTCACACCACTTTTGCTTTTTTGTCCCCATAGATGACAGAAGGCAGGCACTGCCAGGTACACCTGCTGGATGACAGGAAATTGGAGCTGCTGGTTCAGGTAAGTGTCCCACATAGAGAGAGCCTCTTCAGGCTTCCCTTGGAGTCTGTTGGCCTTTGTCCAGGCTGCTCACCTAACTGTGCCTAGAATCCAGTGCCTCGGAGTGTAGTGATCAAGACCAAAGGGATGGCATTGGTCTGTACATGAGTTACTGTAGCCTAGTCTTATTGACAAGGTTATGGTTAAGGCACGCTGGTTTGTGTATGCTTGGAGGCTCTTGTAAACATGTAAATATGAGTGGGTATATTTGACTTGTTGGTTGTTTTCTATTTGCCTAACACCTGGACCAAAAGTCTTAATAAATGGTTGAAATTCCTGTAGACAAGCTACACCTATGGCTGACCTACATGTCTCTCCGAGACCAAGCCTGCTTTCCTTTGTCTCCCATCCCCTGTGCCCATGCTCCAATTAGAATGAATAGTAGTTCATCACAGTGCAACTTAGTCCAAATTTCAGCTCACTTTGTTCCTTTCTTTTCTTCTCCCCCTTTCTCTCCTGTCCTTTTCCTTTCCTGACTTTTTCTTTTTTCCTGTTTTCTCTCTCCTCTCTTTCTTCCTATCTTCCCCTTCCTGTCTCTCTCTTCCTCCCCATTTTTTCTTCTCTAATAGCAAACATCCAATCTTCAGACCATCATCACCGCATTCCCTGTACTGTAAGGCTCAGGGTTCAGAAGGGAGCCATCCAGTCTGCCCTTCAGTGGTCCCCTGATTCCCCAGCCCCTGCAAGACCAGCATCAGTCATCAGTTGAACACTCCAGCAGATTCCAAACTGCATTTCTTCCCACCAGACCCATGGAATCCCCAAATCTCATTGATTAGTTACTTCCCTACCTGGGTGCTCAGTACATGGTGGTGATAATGGTATAAGGAATGGGTACAATTGCTTCAATGGACAGGCAGGCTTTGGAGGGAAGCAGAACTGGGCTCAGTGTGTAGCAAGGCCTTGATGTTGGTCTTGGTTTGGCTCATCTGAGTAAAAGCACAAAGCCCTACCTCACGGGCTGGTAAAGATTAAATGAGATAACAACTGTAATTTCAACACAATTTATAGTAACTTTCAATGTTATTTTCATCGTTAGTTCTTTCTATAGTCCTCCAATGTCCTAAACCTCTTCAACTGGTCACAACCAAACAAAATTATTCCCATATTTATTGACAGTGTCATAGGCATTAAAGTTTTTAATGGTCTTTGTGTTGGTCACTGGCATCAGGCTCTGTACAAGAGTATTTTGCCACAACACCCATTTATTGGTGATCATGCTGTTACCTTAAGGGAAAAAGTCAGGTACTTAAGGGAGTTGCAGACACAGGACAATGTAGGTATCTCATTAAAATTCGCATTTCCATCTCCTTTCCTTTCCACAATGCCTAGATGAAAGTCAGCCAATGGGAGGCAGGTATTTAAAAATCAAACAAGCAAGCAAAAAATACTTTCAACTGTTTAGAGAAAAAAACAACAACAACAAAAAAAAAAACAGGAAGACAGACAGGCAAGCGAATTGCTACTAAACAGATTTGTGTTTTGACAGCCCAAACTTTTATCAAGAGAGTTGCTGGACCTCGTGGCTTCGCATTTCAACCTGAAAGAAAAGGAGTACTTTGGAATAACATTTATAGACGACACGTAAGTCTTTTAAGTGTTCATTTCTTTACCTTTCGCCTGGACTACCTACTTGCTGTCTCTCATGATTAACAAAAAAGAGGGAAGTATTTGCATCTTTTTTTAGTTACAAGTTTCTCAATTTGGGTTTGTTTTTTTTTTTCCTACAAGTACTGCAAAGAAAGAAGAAAATAAATATTGATTTTTTAAAAAATATTTTATTATTTTTATTTTATGTGTATGAGTGTATTGCCTGCATGTATATAAGTGCACCCTTGTCATGCTCACAGAATCAAAAGGTGGCGTCAGATTCCCCTGGAACTGGAGTTACAGACGGTTGTAGGCTGCCATTTGGGTACTGGGAATTGAACCCGGGTCCTCTGCAAGAGCAGCCAGTGCTCTTAACTGCTGGGCCATCTCTCCAGCCCAGAATATTGATTTAAAGAGCTCAAAATATTTCCAGGTGTGGGGCTCGTGCCTGTAATTTCAGGGTTCAGGAAGTAGAGGCAGGGGATTGAAGCAAGTTCTAGGCTAAACTGCTACCCTGGTCTACATAATGAGCTGTCCTTATCTATATAATGAGTTATCCTGGTCTACATCATGAACTCCACGCCAGCTAGGGGTATACAGTGGGACCCATGCTCAAAAAGAGAAAAAAGAGAAAGGAAAGATGGAAAGAAGGGATGGGGCAGGGAGGGAAGTAGGGAGGGAGGGAGAAAGGGAAGAAAGAAAAGAAGGGAGGGAGGGAGGGAGGGAGGAAGGGAAGAAAGAAAAGAAGGGAAGAAGGGAGGAAGGGAGGGAGGGAGAAAGGGAAGAAAGAAAGGAAGGGAGGAAGGGAGGAAGGAAGGAAGAAGGAAGGGAGGGAGAAAATATTGCGTTGATGAGTCTGTTGCTCCTAATCTCAGTCTGTCTCCACGCCTTTGAATGTAGTAATACTTGCCAATTCACTTCATGTGTCAGTGATGGAAATACTAGGTTATTATTCACTTGTTTCTTGAAGCTAATTGATGTTTTAGTATTGATGGCCAGAAAGTTTAAAGGTCAGTTTGTGACCCACCTAAAAAAAAAGTACAGTTTAATATAGAATGAACTTTTTGCCTACAATCTAGGTCTCTTTTATGTTGCCATTGAATTTTAAGTTTTTCTTCTTTTATTTCCATTTTTTATGTTAACATGTTGGATGATGATGATGATGATGTGTGTGTGTGTCTGTGTGTGTCTATGTCTGTTTTATGTCAACCTAATTTGTCTACATGATAGGTGGTTTGATACATAATGAGAGGAATCCTTCCCTTTTCTGGAAATAATTTCCAAAGAGTTCCTCAAATATTAAAATTCAAGAAAATGAGTTCCAGACACAAAATACCAAAATACACTGGCCAACCAGTCAACGTTCTTTCCATAACTCCATTTAAGTGGTTTTTCAGTTGTGCGGTAAAACCAGGTGGAAAATAATCTAGAGGAGTTAATTTTTAAAAAATATTTTATTTACTACTTTTATTTTATGTGTATGCATGTATTGCCAGCACGTAGGTAAGTGCACCCATGTCATGCAATAAATGCCCTCAAAGGACAGAAGAGGCTGTCGGATCCCCTGGAACTGGAGTTACACACAGTAGTTAGCTGCCATGTGGGTACTGGGATTCGAACCCGAGTTTTCTGCAAGAACAGTCAGTGTTCTTAACCTCTGAGCCATCTCTCTAGTCCCCAAAAGGAGTTAATTTGTTTTTTAACACCTTGTGGCCCCTAATGATTTCTAGCCCAGGGGGACTATCAGCCCGGGACCTCCAGAAAGGCTGAACAAAACCTTAAAGACTTAGCTGTTAAAACCTGTTTAAAAAAAAAAAAAAAAACTAAAGAAATTTATCATAGACACAGAATGTTTAGTTAAAAGGGTTCAACAAAAAAAGAAAGAAAAAATGTGCACTGACATCACCCTCCTCCCTTCAAACAGCTACTTGGGAGGCGCTTGATGATCTGCCCTCTGCTGGATAAAACAAGAAACGCAGGTGTCCATTGGCCACAAGTTCTAGCCAGAAAGCCACAACCAGTTCCCATGAAGCAGTGACGAAACAGCTGCACACACAGGCAGACTCTGGGTGTAAATGAAAGAATGGCGAACAGTATAAGAAATATGGCCATAAATACATAATAACTAAGTCAAATGCTAGAAACTGCAATTTCTATAAGCACTATAAGTTAGGAAGAGGTCTCATAAAGTTGAGGCTAAAAGTCTGAATACTCAAGTAATTTATTCAGTACATATTTCCTGAGTGCCTGCTATCTACCAGTTGGTAGTCTAGGTCCCAGGGATCTAGCGGTCAGCAATGCAGACAAGGTCCCTGCCCTCAAGGAGTTTCTATTGCACTGGTACTGTCTAGCATAACAAGCAAGGAAAGAGATGATGAGAAAATACCAGGAACTGTAAGTGCACCAAAGACTATAATAAGAGGCCATATGAAAAAAGCTGGTGGGGGGACTTTTAGACAGAATGGACCAACATGACTTCCAGAAGGTGCCATGCATTCAAAAGCAAGAACCAGCTCTGCAAAGCTTTGGAGATGTAGTTCAAACAAAAGCCAGTAAAATATCCAAAGATCCAACCAAGTTTGACTTTTGTAGTTTATTTTGTTTGGTTTTAGTTTGCTTTTGTGCGTTTTTTTTTTTTTTTAATCTTTATTTTCTTTGTTTGAGGCAGGGCCCCAAGAAGCCCAGGCTGGTCTTGAACTGCTGATCCTTCTGCCTCTAGCCAAATGCTGGGATTATAGGTGTCTATCACTCTGTCTAGCTTAGTTTGCTTTTAGATAAAGGTAGAGGGAGCCATTGTGGCTAGAGGGTAGAAAGCAGGAGGAGAAAAGGGGTACAAGCTTAGGGCTAAGAGGGAGGCAGGGGCAAGAATCATAGACTCCTGTGTGGCTGTGTGGTCCTACAGCAGTGACTTGGCATCGCTGACACATTTCACATCTGTAAGCACGAATATAACAATAGCAGTTACATGGCAGGTACCATGTAAGGCACCTAGTATACGATAGAGGTACTGTATACTTGAAGTACATCAAGTAAGGCATACAGAGCCCAAAGCACAGACATACATGAAACAGAAACTTTGTCCTCCTGCTTGTAGCCCTGCTGATAAAATAGTGCAGAGGGCAGCTTTGTAGGGGACTGGAGTAATCTCACAGGAGTGTCTTCAGAACCGAGTCAGACATGTAGAGTCCAGGGAGGACAGGAGACAACATTCTGGGCAAGTGTCACTTGGACCCAAGTTCACACAGGAATGAACATGGTGCCTGTACCCAGTATGAAGACACCAGCAAGGGGAAAGATCACAGGTAAGCCCTGTGAGTCTCAGTGCAGGTGATGCAGCTCTGGCCACTGAAGGACACTCCACAGAGGAGGAACGGGACTTAAGACTTCGGTGTCAGCAGCTCCTTGGGCTCTAAGGCTCATGGGGCCTTATGCTCATGAAAAGGAGGTTCCAGGCCACTAGGATAGCCTCTGGGAAGTCCCAAGCCCAGTGCACCTTATCCACACACATTCTGGCTTCAAAGACTTGCTTCAGAAAGAAAGGAAACAGAGCTGGGTGTGGCACTGCCAACCTATAATCCCGGCCCTTGGAAGGTAGAGGCAAGGTGTACCAAAGTTTCAAGGCCAGAGCAGGGCATGGTAATGCATGCCTTTAATCCCAGCACTCAGGAGGCACAGGCAGGTGGATCTCTGTGAGATGGAGGCTAGCCTGGTCTCAAGTCAACTGAGGCTACAGGGGAAACCTGCCTCAAACAAACAACAAACAAAAAAATTCAAGGCCAACCTAGACCATATAGTGAGGCCCTATCAAGAAAGAAAGAGGGGTGGTGAGAGATGGCTTACTGAGTAAGAACACTTGCTATGTAATCATAAGGACCTGAGTTCTAATCCTAAGCACTCAGAAAAAGCTGGGTCTGACCACATGTACCTGTAACTCCAGCACTTGGTGAGACAAAGGCCCGACGCTGTCAGCGTAGCTCCGGGTTCAGTGAGAGTCCCTGTCTCAAGGGAATAAGACAGAGTGATGGAGCAGGACACGTGACGTCCTCCTCTAGCCTCCACATGTATGCATACATCACACACACACACACACACACACACACACACACACGAGAGAGAGAGAGAGAGAGAGAGAGAGAGAATATGGAGGGAAGGTATGTATGATTTCCTTGAAGGACATGGACTACCCTCTTCCTTTTGCACCCTGGGATTTATGGCCTTCTTCTAGATATCTTCCTGGGTCACAGCAGTCAAAAACCCTGGCTCCAGGGCTGGAGAGATGATTCAGCACTTAAGAGCACTGGTGTTTGCAGAGGACCCACGTTCAGTTCCCAGCACCTACGTGGTAGCTAATCATCATCCATAACTCCAGTCCCAGGAGAACCAATACCCTCTTCTGGCCTCCTCAGGCACTGCATATATATATAT
>NW_008331995.1:6976929-6981082 GCF_000622305.1 Nannospalax galili | reverse complement strand
TATATATGCAGGCAAAACACTCATGCACATAAAGTAAAATAAATCTTAAAACTTAAAAAAAAAAAGAACATTCAAAAACCCTGGCTCCAGCACCTACCTAACTCCCCTACAGGTGACAGCACCTCTATTTTCTAATTCTGACCAGCTGGGGAAAGTATCTTCTAGCTCCAGCTGTGTTTATTTTCAGAAGAAGCCTGAGTTGGTCTTTCTGGAAGGAGGGAGGACTTAGCCATTCCTATCCTTCCGGGGGACAGGCCTGGAAAAATGGCTTATGTCTAAGGGTGTCTCCTTGGAATGTCTTGGTCACACGCCTAGTCCTTTGTCTGGTAAATATTTTTGGAAGGTTTTTTCTTCAACACTCCTCCTCTCTCCACCCCCAGGAAACCACTAAGCTGGGCTCCTCTCAGGGCACTGGCTGAGTTGCATTTTCCAGCCCTGGTGCCACATCAGTCTTGTGACTGTGGTGAACTGTGAACTGAGGAAGAAGGCAAAGACGAAAATGACATTTTGTCAATGAAACTGGCTACTATTTTTACTCCAGTCCATGAAGCAAGAAAGGGAATGGAAAAACCGACCACAACTGCATAAGAAAAGCAGTGATGATGATGAGGACCCACTAAAATTCCTGTGTTAGACAGAGGGGTATGGAATTCCTGAGCCCGCACTTGCTGAGGCTTCCTAGATCTGTGTGCAGGGCCATCTTCCACCCCTAGAGGGCAGTCTCATCCCTCCCTCTCTCCCTCCCTCCCCACAATGGCCTTTCAACCCCAGGGTGGTTTCCATCCCTTCCCTCCCTCTCTCCCCTCGCACCCCACCCCCACCCCCCACTCCTGCCTTCCACATTTGAAAAGATTTGCTGAGTAAACTTTGTTGATGAAGAAATAACAAATAGGCATTATAACACAGCAGTGACTTTTGATCTCTGTCCCTGCTGGAAGGCCTGAGACAGTGGGGCCTCCATGGACAGAATCTGGTTAAGAAAAAACTTGGTTTATGGAGAACAGTTGAGTATACTTGCCTTCTTAAAGTTAATGGTCTCATACTTGCTGAAGAAAACTCTTAAAAGGAGCAAGGAAAAAACATCAAATTTATTATATCTTAGTGGTAAAGTACGGGTGATTTTCTTTTTTTTAATTAAGATTTTCATTTTATTGACAAAATTTAAATAGTCTTTAAAATCACCAGGTTGAGGCCAGCTTGTGGTGGTGGACACCTTTCAACCCAACATTCAGGGGCAGGAGGCACACGGATCTATGTGAGTTTGAGGCCAGACTATCTACATAGTGAGACCCTGTCTCAAAAGCAAAACAAAACAAAACAAAACAAAAAACAGTCTAATTTCTAGATTAGTGGTACACGCCTGTAATCTCAACCCCTTGGAGGCTGAAACAAAGGGATCATGAGTTCAAGGCTACCCTGTACTGCACAGGGAGTTCAAAGCCAGTCTTGGCAACACAGTGAAGCTCTGTCTCAAAAAAGGCAACACAAAAATCTAATTTCTAGAGTTGAACATGTAGCTCAGTGATAGATCAGTCACCTACTGTGTGCAAGCCCTGGACTTAATCTCTAACATAGGAAAAAAGTAATTTATGATATATACTTTCATATTTTTAACAAGTCTTTACTATTATGTACACAGGGCTATCGCCTCAGGAAAATATTTGTCATGGTTGAGGCCAGTACCTTTTATTACTTTCTACTCTGTCAGTTCTTCCAGAGACGTAACCAATATTAACAACTTGTTCTATATCCCTCCAGAATTCTATCTAAATTTTTCATCCATATTTACTAGTGTTTTGACTGTGCTTCTGTGGGTAACCTAATTGGAATGCACTGTGTATGTTATTTACAACTTGCTCCATTCATTCTTACACAATGTTCCATGCAAGTTCAAATAAAAACACATTGCCCATTTTAAATTATGCCACATCTTTTCTATAACAAAGAATAAAGGGTATGATGGTGTGTGCCTGCAATCCCAGCACCCAAGAGGGTGAGACAGGAGAATCACCAGTTCAAGCCTAACCTGGCTGCATAGGAAGATCCTATTTCAAATAACCCTGAAAAAAGGGAAGAATGAGAAAGAGGAGAAGAAAAGAGAGAAGAGGGAGGAGGAGGAGGAAGAAGAGGAGGAGGAGGGGGAATAAAAGGAGGAAGAGCAGGAGGAGGGGGAAGGAAGGGGAGGAGGAGGGGAGAGGAGGAAACGGAAGAGGGAATTAAAGGAAAAGGCTTATTCAAAGTTGGTCTAAGCTGCCATGTGAAACCTTGAAAGACTTGAAACTATATGTATTTCATGTGCTTTATCTCAAATATTTTAACACCTCTGAAGCTCCCTAATGTTCTATGTATCTCCTTACTGATGTTTGTAAATGTTCCTTCCAAGAAATCTGGGGATAATTCCCAGCAGGCTTATCTTGTAATTATAGAAACAGAAACACAGTGTTAAAACTGGTAATGGAAACTGAGACCAATATTATAGAACGTGATCAACCTTCTGGTTTCCTTTACCCCATATTGAAAGCCCTGGGTTCAAAGTCCCAGCCCTGTCACTTTCCTTGCATATTTATT
Organism: Nannospalax galili; assembly: GCF_000622305.1. Lineage (NCBI taxonomy): Eukaryota > Metazoa > Chordata > Mammalia > Rodentia > Spalacidae > Nannospalax > Nannospalax galili. The sequence continues at coordinate 6,978,514 of NW_008331995.1, read as the reverse complement.
ATACAGTATAAGTTTAATAGATAAACGTTTCCAAGTTGGTTGGCAAAAAGTACTTGCTCAATAAAGAATAGCTCTTACTACTTGTGCTATATTATTTATGACCACTTTTCTTATCTGTTTATACTGAATGGCAACTTGGAATTTCCTGAAGTTTTGTCCTTTAATTATTTACTCAAGAACCAAAATAGGGTAGACAATGTCTTCTAGTTCGTTACAGACTTTGTTGCAATTTGATACCTCTTTCCCCCATCAAAAGCATGTCCTTTTAAGTTGAATTTTATGTAAGCACTTTAAACTGGCCTCTAAATGAATGCACCAGTTGGACAACCCTAGAAATCTAAACAATCCACAGAATTGGCAATATTTACAGGTCAAAATCTGGAGAGAACTGTTATCCCTGTGAACTTGGTAAGGCTATGAAGTAAATAAACAAGTACTTAAGCATTTGTGACCCCGACATGTGTCCACAGAAATAGTACCCAGAGAGTATTGAACTGTACATGCTTTAAAAGCTGCAGTGCCGGAGCTGGCTGGAGAGATGGCTCAGCAGTCGAGAGCACTTGCTGCTCTTGCAGAGGAGCTGAGTTCAGTTCCCAGCACCCACATCAGGCAGCTGACAACTGCATGTGGCAGCTCCTGTGCATCTGACAACATCTTCAGGCCTCTATGGGCATCTGCATACATGTGACAGACACACAAAAATACACATAAATAAAAGTAAATCTTACATGGCTTGGTGGTGCATGCCTTTGATCCCAGCACTCAGGACACAGAGGCAGGCAGATCTCTGTGAAATGGAGGCCAGCCTGGTCTACATAGTGAGTTCCAGGCCCCCTGGGGCTACAGGGAGACCTGTCTAAAAAAAGTAAAAAACAAGCAAGAAATAAATCTTTAAAAATAAAATAAAAGCTATAGTGTTATTGTGTTATCTGTGTCTGATCCAATACATTAAACCAGAAGTTTCTTCTTTCTTCACTAAAATATGTCACATTTAACATTTCATAAAAAGTTAAAGATTAATATGCTATTCTTCATTTTTTGTTTGGGGGGATTTTTTGAGTTTTGTTTGGTTAGTTGGTTTTGAATTTTTTTGAAACAGAGGCTCCCTGTACTCCCAGCTGGCCTGGAACTTGCTGTGTAAACCAGGCTGGCCTCCATCTCACAGAAATTCACCTGCCTCTGCCTCCTGAGTACTAGAATTAAAGTCGTGTGCCACCACACCTGATTTGTTCAGGTTTTTAACTTCCCAAAGTCATGTTATCAGTTTCTTATTATTTTCTCCAATTTATTTATATACAATTGTAGTATATATTTTATATATTTATACACAAATGCATATATATATTTCTGTCAGTTAGAAAAATGGACAAGCTGAACTGGACATGGTAGAGCAAACCTGTAACCCCTACACTCAGAGGCTGAAGTAAGAGGGTAAGAGTTCAAGGCCAGCCTAGTGTATATAGCAAGATTCTCTTTCCTTTAACCAAAGGCAGTATAGGTAACAGATTGTACTCGCTATGTCTTCTTTTTGGTGGTGGTGGTGGTCGTCGTTGTCGTCATCTTCTTCTCCCCCTCCCCCTCCCCC
>NW_008331995.1:6971151-6976824 GCF_000622305.1 Nannospalax galili | reverse complement strand
CCTCCTCCTCCTTCTTCCTGTTTGAGATAAAGTTTCACTAGGGAGCCTTAGCTGGCTTGGAACTCCCTATGTAGTCCAGGCTGGCTGGCCTCCAACTCAGAGACATCCATCTGTGTCCACCTCTTGAGTGCTAGGACCAAAGGCTGTGCCACCACACCCAGTTAAGATTGTTATCTTGCAAATTATTCAAAGCAAGTTTGTGAACAGACCTTCCGGTCTGTTTTATGACTGCATCACTTTTCTCTGTACAGGTTTAGATGACTGACAGTACTCCATAGGGCATTTGGGTTCTTTCCAGGTTTTTTGCTATCATAAAGCGACATGAGAACATGAGTGATTTTGTATATGGGTCATTTCTCAGATACGTAAGTTCGTCTTGATAAACTCCTCCAAATGGAAATGCTGACTTAGAACCAGACACGTTTGTAGGTTTCAGAGAAATTGCAGAATTGGCCTCATGATCAGTGGTAGCAGTGTATACATCTGTCTGGTGTGTGAGAGTGACTGCTTCCAGGCAGCTTTGCCAGCTCTGTGTATTAGTGAACTTTCTGTTTCATCCTCTTTCTTTGCTTTGTTCTCACAGAGGTCAGCAGAACTGGCTGCAGCTGGATCACCGCGTTCTGGAACATGATTTGCCTAAGAAGCCAGGGCCTGCTACCCTGTACTTTGCTGTCAGGTATGTGTGTGTGTGCATGTATCCAGAATTCCCTTCCTTTGGGGATTATTTTATTTTTTAATTTTTTAACATTTCTAGTGATGAGAAATAGAGAATAAAAAGAGAAAAGACCCTATCAAAACATTATCACGGGAAAGAGATTTTCTACTGTCTTGGTCTAAGCACCAAGTTACCATAGTACTGTGAAGAGCTGTTTTCTTTGAAGATAAAGGAGAGACCCATCCTCCTTTATTCCTCACAGGCTCTTAGATAAATGTAAGGCTGAGAAATCCGAGTGATATATTTTAATGTATAAGCCTGTTTTTTCAATGTACTGTTAGGATTCTTAGGACTTAAGATTTGAAAAACATTTGCTGTTATACTTTATGTTGGAATAATGTTTGCTAGAGGCTTGGAAATAATTGGGTTTTATGCAATTTCATGTCTTAATTGGAATCAGAGATAAGGTGCAAAACAAATATTAAGAGAAAGAATTATCGAATGCCTCAGAGATCTGAATTCTGCCGGCCTGCAGCAGCAGATCATGGTGCTCGGAGTCCTTGATATGTTCTCTGAGCTGTTTGGGAACTAGATCCTGAAACTGATGCATTTAACCAAGCAGGGATTTCTCAAAGCCAGCCCATCACAGAAATATCTTAGCATTGATTATTATCAATATATGATAAACAGAATGTATAAGAAATAACACACTTGTCCTCTACTCAGCTAAAAATACAAAGTTTGGGGACTGGAAAGATGCCTCAGAGGTTAAGAGCACTGGCTGCTCTTGCAGAGGACCCAGGTTCAGTTCCCAGTACCCACATGGCAGCTAAACTATCTATAACTCCAGTTCCCGTGAATCTGATGCCCGCTTCTGGCCTCTGTGGGCACTGCATGACACAGGTGTACTTACATACATGCAGGCAAAACACTTAAACACATAAAATAAAAAATGGGAAATGTATGAAATTTTTAATTTTTAATAAAAAAGAAAAATAAATAAATTTTTTTAAAAAGATACAAACTTTCCCAATGGAGTAAAAAGTTCCTGCATTGGGGGCCCTGCCTCATTCTTAAACCTGATGAACAATTAATTACACAATAACTTTGCATTGCTGGTAGCTTTTTCATAAGTCTAATTTATTTTCGTAAATCTAACTTATTTAGCTCAATCAAGAAAGACATTTTGCCAAGTCTGACCGCTGGAGTTCAGTTTCTAGGAATCCCATGGTAGAAGGAGAAAACTGGTTCCTAAAAGTCGTTCTCTGGCTGCTAACATATGTGCTGTGGCACACATGCCCATATACATAAGCATGCATGCACACACAAAACAAACAAATAAATGTAAAAAATGCTTTAAAGCTAATTCAACTTGAAGAATAGACTAAGATATTATTCTTATTTTGTTTTGCTTATTTTTAATAATGAAGTTGTACTTCATTTTATCTACAATGACGGAAACTTTTTGCTTCTTTTCCTCCTCTTCTGCCTTCTCTTTCTCCTCCTCCTCCTCCTTCCTCTTCCTCCTTCCTCCTTCCTCCTCCTCCTTATGATGGTCAGGCAAAGTAAATCACGGTGAAATTTTACAAGTACTGTGATTTCTTTTCCTTTACTTCATCTGTTCAATGAAATCCAAAAGTATAAAACATCTTACTACTTCTTAAAAATTGTACTTTTTTATGAATTAACTATAGAGAGTCTCTGCTCCTTACTCTACAAATACAGTGTTGAAAATCTAGGATGGGGGCAGTTAGTTGATGAGTCTCCTCCTTCCTCCTCTTCCTCCTTCCTCTTCCTCCTTCCTCCTTCCTCTGTTTTGTGATTCTGAAGTCTGGGTTGTAATTTTTTTCTTACCCCAAACCCTACTTGGTTGTTGCTGTTGTTTAGTTTTCAGTAGTTCAGGTTAATAGTTGCTGCTGCTGTTGTTCAGTTTTTAATAGTACAGGTTTTAATAGTTCAGTTTTTAATAATCCAGGTTCTTGCCTTGTTAGGTCCATGCTCCACTACTGAGCTTCTCCCAGACCCCTTAGAAGATCTACATTTAATGCCCGGGAAGGAGAGACCATAGCAATGGCTCATCCAGGCCTAAATCATCAGTTGGAGAAGTGCTGAGAGATCCTAAAGGAAAACTAGAGTTTACTGAAAAGGCCATGATATGACACTTGTGTGATCAGAAGTGGAGAAAAGGAAAAAGAAAGCTTCTGAGGCTGGAGAGATGGCGAAGGGCACTGGCTGCTCTTGCTGAGGATCCAGGTTCAGTTCCCAGAACCCACATAGCAGCTCATAATCAGCTGCAGCTCCAGGGAATCAGATGCCCTTTTTTGGCCTCTGTAGACCCTGTGCACACAGTGCACATACATACACGCCTGCAGGCAAACACTGATACATGTAAAATCTTCTTGGGTTTTTTTTTTTTTTTTTTTTTTGGTGTTTTTGAGACAGGGTCTCCCTGTAGCCCCAGCTGTCCTGGAACTCACTATGTAGACCAGGCTGGCCTTGAACTCACAGAGTTCTGCCTACCTCTGCCTCCCAAGTGCTGGGATTAAAGGTATGCACCATCGTTTTTTAAAAAGAAAAAAGCTTCTTATTAGTAACTGAGCAGGAATCAGAAAGTACAAAACTTCAGTCTTGTGTTCTGTACGGAAAATGGCTCAAAGCAAATAAGATACAGCTTTCCACAGAGAATTATGTTGTCACTATCAACATCTCAAACTCTGTGAAGACACAGAAGGAGAGATAAGTAACTGAGCAGGAATCAGAAAGTACAAAACTTCAGTCTTGTGTTCTGTAAGGAAAATGGCTCAAAGCAAATAAGATACAGCTTTCCACAGAGAATTATGTTATCACTATCAACATCTCAAACTCTGTGAAGACACAGAAGGAGAGATGAGAGTTACTCTACCAGCCTTCAACGTTCGCCTCCCCCTTCCAGTTTCCCATCTTAGAGGACAAGTGGACAGGCTGCTGAGTGACTATTTTTTAACATGGATATACAAAAATCTATTTTCCTTCTCTCTTTCATAATTCAGCTATCCCCATCTCCTGTGAGTGTGTGGAGTGCTCTGGGTAATGGAAATTTAGTGTACAGCTAGCTAGCATCCTTCCACTTTCGTCTCTATGTGCCTGTGTCAGGTGTCTGCTGCTTAACAACTCAGTGAGAGCATTATGTCCTCAGAGAATCTTAACAAGTGCTGTTTATTTGCTGACCAGATTTGTGCACCGGTTCTCTGACAGCTGCTATGTGGTCTATCTTGGGTCTGAAAATAACCACAGAGCAAACCCTGTCTCCCTTCCTGACAGTCCTTCCCAAGGCCACTCTGCCTTTTCCAGCTGCTTCCTGGGATTCGACAGGGGCTGGCAGCTTGTTCCTGTACTTAGTGCCTACTCAGCTTGTTATCTCATGTGTCGTGTAACTTGGTGTTAATATTCTCCCAACTGCTTGCATTTGTGCACCGGTTCTCTGACAGCTGCTATGTGGTCTATCTTGGGTCTGAAAATAACCACAGAGCAAACCCTGTCTCCCTTCCTGACAGTCCTTCCCAAGGCCACTCTGCCTTTTCCAGCTGCTTCCTGGGATTCGACAGGGGCTGGCTGCTTGTTCCTGTACTTAGTGCCTACTCAGCTTGTTATCTCATGTGTCCTGTAACTTGGTGTTAATATTCTCCCAACTGCTTGCATGTTTGAAACGCTTATCAAGTTTTTAATGATTCTCTTAATGCATCCTCCCAACGAGTCAGTGACATCATTATAGTCTTTATTATTCCAATTAAGTAATTGTTATTACTCTAATTAAAGGTAAAAACATGATAGAATAAAAAGCACACACCACAGAATTATGTGAACCAACTTGACCAAGGTCACAGAGAAGAGGGGAGCTCGGGGACAGCTAGTGAATGGTTTTTGTCATACACAGCTGTTTGCCAGAGGGTCTTACACCTCCAACTGGAGAAAACAGTATTGTTGGTGACATTTGTATCTGAGGAGATAGCCTTCTAGGTTACCTGTGTTGACAAAAGATGCAGCCAGGGGACCAGCGAGGTAGCCCAGTAGTACTCAAGCATCAGGACCTAAATTCAGTCCCCAGAACTCAAACTAAAAAGAGCCCAGGTATGGCAGTGCTCAGTTGTTAAGTAATCCCAGCTCCAAAGAGGCAGAAACACATGGATCCCCGGGGCTTGAGAGACTCTGTCTCAGAAAAAAAGTAATACAAGGTGGCCAGCCCCTGAGGAACCTCTGGCTTCCACATGCATGTGCTTAGACATGCACACACACACACACACACACACTCACACATACACACACATAAATGCAACAAAAGATATTATTTGGTTGTTTTGATATTTGGACACTATATAAAAGCCTTTGAAAGTGCGGGGATTGCTCAAGATTGGGTCACCAGCACCTCTTATACAAACAGTATTGTTACATGTGCTGGGATACACAGTGTAGGGGTCCCTCACACATGGATTCCTATGTGTTGTGCTGGGATACACAACACAGGGGCCCTCACCCACGGAGACTGAGGTGTGGGGTCACAGAGGCATTAGCAGACAGTGAGAAAAGATTTCCCTCCAGTGGCTGCACTCTGCCAGGAAATACATCACTCTCATCCTTAGTGAAACAATCAGAAACAACAAAATGCCAGCACTGAAGATAGGGCAGCAAGGTGTAGCATTTTTACAGGCAGCTGTGACTCACTTTCACAGAAGAACGGAGATGAAAATGCCTGTTGCCTTTCAGTTTCTCTGGAGGGAGAAGCAGAGGCTTAGCCAAATCATCTTGGGAGAAGTTTCAATCTATGCAATTGCTTCCTCCTTTAAACCCAAAGCTCTCAGCTCACCTTCATTCCTGGCCTGGTAGAAGAGGGCTCTGTTGCCAAGCGCCTTCCTCACTCCTCCTTTCTAAATCATGACTTTAGTAAGTCAATATTATCAGAGATGTCATCGTCATCTGTCTTGTCTCTTGGGCATCTGCTGTGATGAGGCATGTTGTAATGTTGTATTTGAACAGTAAAGAAT
>NW_008331995.1:6966693-6971127 GCF_000622305.1 Nannospalax galili | reverse complement strand
ATATATGTCATACATTCATAGTGCAAGGAAAGCAGCTCAAGTTGTCATAAGCTTTCTTTGTGAAGTTAATATGTTTTATAAGTCTTTAAGGGCCGGGGAAAGGTCCAGAAGGAGCCATACTGAGTCACAAAGAATCATTTCTTCTTTCCTTCTTCTTATTCATTATTTACTGGGCTCTGCCCTGTTTCTGCTCCAGAGAGACAACAGTGAACCAGGAAAAGTCTCTGCCATCCTAGCCAGCAAGTGGGCAGAGATCCCTCACATTCTACCCATGTTCTCGCTCGTCTGGTAGTCACAGTGGTCATGAAGTTCCTGCCCTGTGTCTGGCTCCATCCTGGTGCTGGGGTTGCAGCACTGGTTAAAGAGAGTGATCAGATCTTGCTATCATAGCCACTGAGAGATGCTGATACTAAGAAAGTAAATGTGTCAGGCATCTTATGTAAGAGATTCTGGAAAAATAAAATACTCTAGGAGAACAGGAGTGTTAGTGAAGCCAGGGCTGCTGTGTTAAACAGAATGGTCCAGGAAATCTTATCAGAGGAGTTGGCATCGGCAAAGATCTAGAGATGAGGCAAGGAGGTATGCAGGTCTCTGGGGAGGTTTATCCCAGACCAGGTGACTAGCTGGTAAGCAGACTGGGTCATGGAAGCATTCCTGTTGTGTACCAACACCTGGAAAAGAGTTGTGTATCTGGAGAGAACCCACAAGAGGGAGATGCAAAGAAGATGACTTGGGGTTAGGCTGCAAAGCGTCAGAGCCTGCAGGGTTTGCTTGAGAGAGTAATCATCCATTTTCTATTTTCAACAAACTCATTGTGGCTGCAGTGTTGAGTGGGCGGGGGAAGATACAGAGTGGGAGGACCCTGGGAGGCCAGTTAGGAAGCTGTTGCAATGGTCCAGGACAAAAAATGACTGGAGGGAGGGGACCAGACTGCATCCTACACCCTCCTCAAACGAGGAGTGTGGTCTTACACAAGTCGTGAGAATTTGAAAGCGAGCAGGGGGACACAAAATAATTTTGCAAAACTTTATGCAAATATGGAAAGTAATTTTTTTAATTGTAGAGTTTATGCAAAAGAAAAGTCTTGCATGCTTTTGCTCTCAAGAAGTTTCCTCTGGGGGCTGGGTTGTAGCTCATTGGTAGAACACTTGCCTTGCTTATGGAAGGCCCTCAGTTCAAATCCCAGCACCATAAACAGACACAAAATAAATAAATAAAATACACCTATGAAAAAGAACTGCAGGCACCAACATTATAAAAAGAAAAAAGAAAGAAATTTTCTCTCTTATAATTAGCGTAAACCCTGTGGTGGGCACTGGACTAAATATTTGACATGTGTTGTCTTCTTGTTTACTCCTGAGCTAGACAGGCAGTCCTTCAAATGTGACAGGTAAACAAGTCTCTGGTTTACCACAGGGGGCAGCTCTGAAACCCTCCATACTTCTGTATGGAAGAGGGAGAAAAGAAATTAAAAGTAAAGCTCATGGCTCTGTCTTTATGATTTCAGCATTAAACATTTACATTTTCCCCATTTACAAAATAGCCAAGATACATATTAAATATGTGTATAAGGGCTATTAAGATAGGTCAGCGCGTAAAGATTCCTACTGCCAACCTGGTGATTTGAGTTCAAATTCCAAAAAAACAAAACAAAACAAAAAGACAAACTCGAGGATCCACACGGTGGAAGGAGAAACGAGAACAGAATGTCACAAGTTGTCCTCTGATTCCAGACATGTTCCAGTGTTCATGGCGCACACACAAATAAATAAATAATAAGTATAATTTTAAAGTTTTTTAAAAATTCTGAAAAACAATAAGTGTATGGCTCGTGTGTATGAACCCGCCATAATTTACACACGCACTCCATCTCCACATGAGTGAAAACTCCCTCAGGTTGCTGCAGACCTCCTCCTGGGAATGGGACTTGCTATTTTACAGCTGTGAATTATCTTTGACAAACACATGCCCCTTTGGTAATGCAGCCCAGATGTGAGCATTTGAAAAGCTGATACCAAGTGAGCCATTGCAAGCCGGCCTTTAAACAGGAGTGTAGGGACCAGCCTGACCCCACTGGAAACGGCCAGTTCCCTCAGGGGAGGGCAGCTGGGGTGGTGCAGGCTGGTACCAACCGGATCCACCCACCAGAACCTCTGCTCTTTACACCAGCTTTTTCTCCTGAATAGCTTTTGGGTTCAGCTCCATTCCCTTTGTTTCTGGTCTGTCTTTTCCTCCTCCTCTTTGCTGTGTCCTAGGACTGTGCATGTCCTTTCTCTGGCACCCCTAAGTCTGTCTGTCTGTCTGAGACGATCAAGGCTGAGCATTCTTCACCTTGATAAAGAACTGTAGTCAGAAATATGATGGAAAACTAGAGCCATTTTGTTAGAGTTGCTGGGAATGATGAGCCTTGAAAAGCCTGCCAAATGTCTTTCTGTCATTGTCCACCACAGTGGACACATTAGGTCTTTGGAATGACTTCAGGGTAGAGCTGGGGTAGCACCGGTCCTATAAGCCCAGCATTCTGGAGGCTGAGGAAAGAGGATCGTGAGTTCAAGGCCAGCCTGGAATACAAAACAAGACTTTATCTCAAAAAAGAAAAAAGATGAGTTCAACGCAAAGAAACTACAACAAATGGGCTTCATCACGCTGTGCAATTTCCTTTGTCAAGACGGTCTCACTATACAGACCATGCTGTCCTCAAACTTGTGGCCTGTTGAGTGCTGGGCTCACAGTCAGACTCCACCTTGCCTGACTCAGATTTTTTTCTGAGAGACAATATAGGCAGCATATAAAGAAGAGAGAAATTTATTATTTTGGAAAGATGCTTCTGGCAAATTCTATGTGACAAAAAGGTTACAAAATAACATATGCAACATGAGGGCACCTTTGTAAAATATTTGAACACTAGGCGTTTAAAATGTTAGCAGGGGTTAATTTCTGAGTAGAATGATTTTAGCAATGGTTTGTTTGGTTTATCTTTTTTCCCCCCTGTGATGCACAGGAGTAAATTACTTGAGTAAATCTTGTTGTTTTTTAAAGAAATGCAAAGAGTAATAAGAGGAAGAAGTAACTCCATGCCTGTGACATGAAAGCTTGTTTTTTCTTTCAGCCATCAGATAGGAAGTGATTGACAGTAACGGGGAGAAAGTTCTTCCTTAAATTTTTTAAAATGTATTTATTCTTTTTTTATGTGTATGAGTGCTTTGCCTGCACGCATGTAAGTACATTTTCATCATGCAATGCCCAAGGAGGCCAGAAGAAGGCATTGGATCCCTTAGAACTGGAGCTAAGGACAGTTGTTAACTACCATGTGGGTGCTGGGAACTGAGCCTGGGTCTTCTGCAAGAGCAGCCAGTGCTCTTAACCACTGAGCCATCTCTCCAACCTCTTATTCATCTTTTCGGGGAGGACTGTGATTTAAAAGCCCAAGAAAATAATGGATCCCTCCCACCCAGGCTCAGCAGAGGCTATGTGAGGAATTTGAGTCCCCATAGCTCTTTACCTCCTGCCCCATTCCCTTCTGTATGTTCAATAGCCCAGAACTGAGGGTTACAACTATTGGTCACTTTAATGTCAACCATGACCCCACTAGTGGCACACCAATTCTGAATTTACAGGTGGTGCATTAGTGGCTTCCATCTGTGAGGTTCCACCATCCTAATTCAAGAAAGACAGACTCCCCAACCTAAACTCATTCCCAGTTCAATTTCTAGTTTCTTACAGGATTATATTTTTCCAGTTGCTCCTCGATCAAATATCAGATCATTTCTATCTATTACATCCACAGTTTTAAGAAATAGGTCATAAATATAATATTCTCCCCCCACCTCTCTCTCTCCCTCCCTCCCTCCCTCCCTCCCCGTGTGTGTGTGTGTGTGTGTGTGTGTGTGTGTGTGTGTATCTCAGGTCAATGGAGAGAGAGGCCTAGGGTGACATTTAAAAAAGAAGAATTGGGGGTTGAAGAGATGGTTCAGCATTTAAGGGCACTATACTCTTCCAGAGGACCTGAGTTCAATTCTCAGCACCTATATGGTGGCTAACAACCATCCAGGGAATCTGACACCCTCTTCAGGTTTCTTTGGGCACCAGCAGTGCACTTACATGCATACTCAATATGCAAAAAACACTCTTACACATGAAATAAAGAGAAGTAAAATCTTTTTTTTTTTACATTAGTGTTTTGAGGGGTAAAAGAAACTATAGAGCAAAAGTTAGGGGTAGTGACATGGCTAATCAGGTAAAGGCACTTGCCACGAAAGCCCGATGACCTGAGTTTAATCCCCCAAGTAGACAGAAAGAATCGATTCCACAAAGTTGTCCTCTGACTTCCACACATGCACCGTGGTGGCATGTACACCCATGTGCAGACAAACATACATGCAATAATAAATGAATAAATAAATAAATAAATAAATAAATAAATAAATAAATGAT
>NW_008331995.1:6912286-6966395 GCF_000622305.1 Nannospalax galili | reverse complement strand
GCATCCTTCATGTTGCTCTGCCCCCCACATGGAGAGCAGGTTTTCCCACCATTCTTGCTCACACTCCAATTCCTTCACTTCTCAGTCTCGTGGCTATGGTACCACCCACCAAAACAAGCAGAACTGTTGCTACTCCTTATCTAGTTTGGGGTTTGCTGGAGGACTGGGGAGCAGTGGAGGCACTCAATACATGTTAGGCATTTGTATCGTATAAATAACAGAGTCTGCCTCCACCACGTGCTGAGAGTCAAACAGCTAACGTGTGATATACAGCCCCTCAGTGTGGAAGGTTTAAGACTGTCTGGCTCAGGTTTGACCTAGTTCCCTCTGCCCTAGGTGGAGGGTCTTAGCATTTATCTTCATCGTTTACTATGGCCAGCTGTCCCCTCACAACCAGACATACATCCCCTGACTCTTGCAAATCCTTAGCCCATTGTTCTCTGTAGGAGATGGGAGCAGCCACTTTGAAAAGGCAAGCCCTTAATTCACGGGTCCCTAGGGAAGTTCCTTCTGTCCCTGCCAGGTCACAGCAGGGTCCTAACATAGCCAGGCCACCAGCCCCACCTGAGACCTCAGGAAACTCACAGTCTTCTTGTGGAAGAGGAACCAGAGGGCAGGCTCCTACAGGCTGGGCTGGATGTCCCATCTGGCTTCCCTGGCCACGTCTGGAAATGCAGAAAGGAGGAAGCGACTTCTCTGCCTGGAGCGCATAGGAGAAGCAAATAGCTTCCCTTGGGAGCTCTCCAAGACTGCTCCCCTCCCAGAGATGAAAGGGAGCACACTGGACTCCCCTATCCATTGCTGCTGAGTAATGGCTGGGAGAAAGCAACATGCCTTTAAATTACATTTCAGGCTTTAGCCTGCACGGCGAATCAAGACTATGACTGTACTGCAGGGTCATTACAAGCAATAAACAGGAATGTTCCTGCTTTGAATGTGGATTAAGATCTGAGAGGAATTTTCTGGTGTCTCCCTACCCCCTCCTTCTATGTGTTTGTGTGGATGTGCATGTGTGCCTATATATTTGTGTGTGTAGGTGCACCTGGGTGTGTGGATACACGTGTGTATGTGTGTGTGCAGGTCAGAGTGTCATTCCTTGGGTACTATTCCACCTTTACTTGTGACCGTCTCTCACTGGCCTAGAATTCACCAGAGAACCCCAGGGAATCCTCCTGTTTCCCCTCTCACCCCCACCTGGAGCCCCAGAAGTAGAAATGCACACCCCACACCTAGCTCCTTTTTTTTTTTTATCAGTATGAGTGTTTTGCCTGCATATATGTAAGTACACTTATGTTGTGCAATGTTTTTGGAGGCCAGAAGAAGGTGGTGGATCCCCTGGAACTGAAGTTAAGGACAGTTGTTAGCTGCCATGTGAGTTCTAGGAACCGACCTGGGGTCCTCTGCAGGAGCAAGCAGCGCTCTTAACTGCTGAACCATCTCTCCAGCCCCATCTGGTTTCTTTCTAAATGGGCTCTGGGGATTGAACTCAGGTCTTCTTGCTTGCAGAGCAAGCACTTTGCTAACTGAACCATCTCCCCAGCCCACAATGAATTCTTAAAATCACCTACCATGGCCAAGCGAAAGTAGAGTAAGGCGTGTTTTTATTTAACCTCACCTGTTCCCAGCCACAAACTCAGTATTGTTCAGAATGCAGAATGACTGAGCGATTCTTGCTCAGTTTACCTTTTTAGATGATTATTACAGTGTTGACATAGTCAAGACCTTGGAAAAGAGAGAAATGTGGTCACTTAAGAAGAAAAAGAGGGGTATGGAGAGATGGCTCAGTAGGTAAAGCACTGGCTGCTCCTGCAGACGACCCAGGTTTGATTCCCAGCAACCACACAGCAGCTAACAGCTGTCCAAAACTCCAGTTCCAGGGAAATTCCGTGTCCCCTTCTGACATCCACAGGCAGTGCACAACACGGATGCATTTACACACATGCAGGCAATATACTCATATACATAAAATAAAAATAATAAATATAATATTTTTTTTAAAAAAGAAGAAAAGTCACAGCTTAGGAGGACATTTTCCCATGTAGCCTAGGCTACATAGTAAGTTTAAGGGCAGTGTGGGCTAGTGTCAATACACTAACAGTTACTGTTGTGCATTGACTATAATATAAGCCACCGTGTTCATCACATTTCAGTATCTCTCATTTCTTTGGTATGGAGGCCAAGGATGGAAGAGAGGCAGTAAGAGTCAGGTCACTGCCTTGAATTCCTGGGACAGACTTGTGTTGGTGCTGGGATTTATGAGTATCTATCCAGCTCCCTAGCATTGATTCTTATGAATAATACCATGGCATAAAAACTGTGGCTACCTAAATGTCAGTAACTGTTCAAAGGACAAACTACCCAAACAACTCTGGGGGGGGGGGGGATGATGATGTTCACATGTGTGCGCGTGTATAGAGGTCAGAAGTCAACCTCGGACATTGTTCCTTTGATGCCGTCTGTCTTGTTTTTTAAGATGGGGTCTCATTGGTCTGGAGCTCACTGGTGGGTTAGGCTGGCTGGCCAGCAAGCCCCAGGGATCCACCTGCCTGTACCTCCCCAGTGCTGGGATTACAAGTGCGCGCCACCATGCCTGGCTATTTCAAATACGCGTTCTGGGGAATCGAACTCAGATCCTCTTATTTGTATGGCAAATGCTTTCCCAACTGCACTATCTCCCCAGTTCCTGTTGATCTTTTTGATACCCTGTCTTGTCAACTGAGTGACAGACTAATTGATCCCCTCTAAGCCTATAGGCTGAATTTTCATGGCATTGAGGTATAATGTTCTAGGATCCTTCATGAATGTTTAGGAGGGGAGGGAACTGTTAACTGGAGCAAGAAAAGCAAGGACAGAAGCTCCCCAAGCAATTCCTCTTCCCTAGAAGTTATCCTCGGTTAAGCTGTTTGTAATTGTCTCCAGACACACTCCTATTGGAAAAGCCTGGGCTCCTTCTGAAGCTGAACCTTTAACCCTGACCATCAGCTTAACAGACACATGATTAAAGCACTCATAGTAAGCTTGCAGAAAAGAAACAGTACCTTTTGCAAAAATGGCTGGAACAAAAGGTCTTTATTTGTGAGTCTGGGTCATCCAGCCCTGTTTCCAGTTCATGATACGTATTGGTCAGTGTGCCCAGAGAGCCGCCATCCCTGAGGACCTCCTGTACCTTTCATATACTCCTTAAACCTGAAGCAGTCCAAAGATCCCCTAGAGGCAGAGATGGGATGGTGGATTCAGAGAGCTGGTAACCAGATCCTTGGGCAGAAGCACTTAGGGGAGGATTGCCAGAGGACAGTGAGAAATAAGATAGGGGCCTGTTTGTTGGAACTAGGATACAGCCAGGGGCCTGGGCATCAGAGGCAAGGTGAGTCCAGTGTCTGGTGCAGAGGGATCTTTTCAGAGTTAGAAGAGCCACAAACCAATTTAGTGCTGCGCAGCAGCAACCTGTATGCATGTTTTTTAATTCTTGAAGCCTGACAAGAGAACTAACTTCTCAGGCTGATCTGCCCTTTCTGGAGTGGCCTTCCTGGCACTGTCACCTGCTGAACTCATGCATTCTTTAAGACTCGGATCAGTTGTCCTCTCTCCCATGGAGCTTAACCGATGGATTTCATGTTGGCAACATTCTCCCTCTTAATTCATCAGCAGAGTTAATTGCTTTCCCCTTGTCATCTCCCCTGACACTGTACATGGAATATTTCATTGAGATTGTTGCCATAGGAAAGAATTATATCATATTGATTTGCAACATGAACTCAGAAGTCTATTAGACCTCAGTTTGAGTCATGGTTTCACTACTTCTTAGCTGTGTGACCCAGAGAAGAGAACTTTATTTATATCTTTGTGCCTCATCTTTGTCATCTGTAGAACGGGTTCATAATTTGCTTCTTATTGGATCTGGTTTTAATGGCAAGGAAAAGAAATGATGCCTATAAAACACTATGCATTGTCCCTAGCACATGGCCTCCCCCTACCAGTTTAGTTCCATGGTTGCCAGCAAACAGACTCTAGTTGTGGGTAACATAAGGAACATGGAGTTAGCAAGGCCTCAGAAGAGACAGGACTTCTGTGGAGATGTGGAGAGCAGGAACCAGAGGACAGTTTCATTAGGGCGCTGCTGACAGAACAAGTAAGCTCTAGCCGTCTTGCTCTGTAGGTCATTATACTGGTGTCATGTTCTACAGTAAAAGAATTGACATGATCTAGTGTGGGTCACATGTTACATGCTAGAGTATTCACATCCGGTCAGTAGCCTTCTGGCTTTTGCATCTGTGATTCCCACTGCATGCCAATGCAATGCTATCAAGTCAGTCACAGAACTTTTTAAAAAACTGTTGGAGAGAGAGGGGAAAACCTCAATAAGGACTGGATTTTCAATAATATAAAGGAATTATTGTGAACTTGTTATCGTGAAAATGCATTGAGCTTATGGTTTTAGTACAGTGCTCCTCTGTTAGAGGGGCACACTGGAGTAACTGACAGTGGCGTTCTCGGCACTATAGCAATTAGCACACTATGTTGCGGCTATTTATGTGTCTGCTTATTCTTTATGACCTGTGGTCTTTGAAGGAAGCATGTTTGTCCTCTACCTCTTTGAATGACGGTCGTGTGACATAGTTGAAGATCTTTTGAGCCAGGCATGTCTTTAGTGAGTTCCCTGCTCTGCAGCTAGAACTGAACATTTTCATTTAATACTTTCTCTAATCCTCTTTAAATTTAAAAAGAGAAAACAAGGTGGCAAATTCTTGCACAGTGCCTGTCTCATTGAAGGCTCTCGATAAATGGTTACCACTATCATCACCAACATAGACATTATTGTGACTAATTCCCCATCATCTTTCTCAATGGTGGGTATCCAGTGTTTGATGGATAAGTAATTTCTTGTTATACATAAAGTCTTGTATATCTATGACTATTTCAACTGTCTGGTCTGTTGCCAATGACTCTACCACACTTGTTGGCATACTCTCAACAGTTTGAAAGTTACTCTTTTCAAACAATAGGTATCTATTAAATACTGAGTGGGGTGACCAAAAAGGTAGAAGGAAGCAGAGCATCTTGGAAGAGAAAACAAGCTTGGACTTCTATTACTATGACTAGGGACTCTGGAAGGACGAGGGAGGAAATCTCTGCTCGGGGACAGCCTCTCCCTTCCAAGACAACTCAAACTCTCTAAAAGATGTTCTGTCAGTCAGTCCAAGACCTGTCGCCTTCTAACTATTGTCCACAGGTACTGATTTTGCTCTCTTGAAGCCATAGAAGAAGCATATTTCCATGCATTCAGTGTACTAATGGAGATTACACTGGTCTTGTTTCTTTTTTTTTTGGTATTTTTGAGACAGGGTCTCCCTGTAGCCCCAGCTGTCCTGGAACTCACTATGTAGACCAGGCTGGCCTTGAACTCCGGAGTGCTGGGATTAAAGGCATGCACCACCACGCCCAGCTTGGTCTTGCTTCTGTATGAATTTATTCACATCATTGAGGCGGCTACCATTACTGAGAGCTTACCTTCCTGCACAAGTGCTGGCTCAGCATCTCCAAGAGGTGGCCAGGAAGATCTGGTTATGAGCAGTCTCCACAGAGTCAAAGGAACCCAAGGCAGACCTAGTCTGGTTCTGCAAGCAGACCTGAGCCGTGGCTGTATCTGTGAAAAGTAGACAGTAACAGAATTGTGATTATGACAGGTAAATGAGAGAATTCATGGGAAGCACATTGCCCAGCACACAAGCTGAGCCCAGTCACCCTCAGCCAGGATCCTGCTAAGCATGAGCAATTTTACTCTCTTACTGGAAACATGCGCTGGTTACCTTCATAGAGTTAGGGATTTAAAAAAAAATACAAAGGGAAGCGAATAGAAAACAGCCACCACCACAAAGTTACATGAGGTACAGAGAGACTGGGTAGAAAGGTCCCCTCCACCCCCAGCGGCAGCCAGCCTCTCTGGCCCTACTCACTTTGGTGTCCACCATCACAATGATGAGGCCACTCTGCTCCATCACCTCCTCCCACTGTTTCCTCTCACCTCTCCCTCTCCACTTCCTGTGCTTCTGTTTAGTGCCCTCCTCTGCCTTCTATGAGTCCTTCCTGACCTGTTTCTCCCCTTTATCATCCAATAAGAAGCCTCTGTTGAGTAGCTCTCTCTTCTACCCGGTCACCTCATCAGCTTACTGATCGGCTGCTTTCGAGTTAGGTGACTATCCTTGGTCCTTATAGCAGTGATGGCAAACAAACTGAACCAAAGGGAGAACAGCCAGAAAACAACAAATGTAGTCTTGGTAAAGATCAAATTATAAGGAATGTTTATCACATCGTCTAGAAGATCTATTTAACTACAGTATTTAGATCTCCTGGATTTTTTTTTTCTCAGCAGAGTCCTTGTGCTCTTGACCTTCAGATATCGTTCAAATTCCATCACATCCTTTAAGCCTTTTAATAAAATAAGGTTTGCTGAGCCTTGATGAGTAGAATTTACTGGATTCCTACCATAGGCACACACTGTACCAGGTGCTTAAGTTGTTATATAATTCATTGCAGTCACAAAAGAGCCCTCCCAGTTGAGCTTCATTATCTCCACTTTATAAACAAGATCTGTCTTAGTGAGTTCATATAACTTTACTCTTGCTACACAGGAATTTGGAAGGGAAAAGATTTTTTTCAGCCATTATTAACTTTTTAAAAAACATTTTACAAAGCTGGGTGTGGTGGCACTCACCTTTAATCCCAGCACTTGGGAAGCAGAGGCAGGCAGATCTCTGTGAGTTCAAGGCCACCTTGGTCTACATAGTGAGTTCCAGGCCAGCTGGGACTACAGGGAGACCCTGTCTGAAGAAAGACCAAAAAAAAAACCAAAAAACAAAACATTTTACATGCATGGCTTAAATTCAGCTTTCCATACTTGTCCTGGTAAAGACAAGAGCTGAATGACTTGCTCAAGACCACACAGCTCATAAACAATGGGGGAGCATTCTTTATTCTAGACCTTTCTTATTTGAAAGCAAACTTTCTCACGACTTCTTATTTCCTTCCCTGCTTTGGATCTCTCAAAATCAAAAACTTTAATCTTCATTAATCTTACTTACTAGTGAGCAAAAACCCTTTTAAGTAAAATATATGAGATTTACTATCCTTCTGGAACTTTACTTTATGCATCAACAAGAAGGAGGTGGCATTTTCAGCCGATTTTACCATCTCTGATAGATTCTTGCACAGCCTCTTCAGCTGTGTTTATTTCAAGCATTTCATTACCACTGAACAAAAAAAGAGGAAGAAATGCCCAAACTGGTCCTGATTTTGCAGACCTGCAGCTGTTCATCTTCCCACCCTGGCCCTGGTGAATCTGGATTCAAAGCACATTGAGAACAAGTACTTTTCCAGACTGTGTGAATTGTGTTGGGGCATTATGACTCTTGTGTATTATTTAACAAGAAAACTCTAGAACTTCGAAGTACTGGGACTCAGGTTGCCTGCTCAGCACAGAGAACTAATCCTCACAGACCAGCTTCAGCATAATGCAATGATGAAAACAGAAGTTGACCCCCGCAGCCTCCCTCCCTTTCTACCTTAAAGCTCTCAAAGCTCTGCTGCTGAAAACGGGTTTGCAGCCTATGAACTCACAGACCTTACAAGCAAAATCCCAGAAAAGGGATGGGGACAGGAGGCCCAGAATGTTGATTTGCATGAGAAAAGACCAAGACAGACAGCTCCTAAGTAAGAGCTTGGCTTCTGGCCAAGGGAAACCCCAGGGCCTCAAAGAAAGATAGAGAAGGAGCAGGGCATAACAGAAACTCCCTAGGGGATGGGGGTGAGGGAGGTAGGCCCTGAGCTCTGAGTCTGAGAACCACTGGGCCACCCGCATGCCTCCAGGTTTGGTTATGTCCTGCAGCTAAGTCAGTCATTGATGCGTTGAGCTCCAAGCACTCACCTGGGCTCCTGTCGAAGCTGTCTGAGGTGACCTTACCTTCTAGAACATGTATCAGAAAATGAGCCATGCAGATATATTTGTGCTTGCAGTTGGAACTGTTTTGAGTCTCCCCTTTAATTTACCTCCAACACGCAGTAATTCTTTGATTTTTTTTTTTTTTTCTTTTAGACAGGGTCCCCCTGTACCCTCAGCTGGCTTACTCACAATGTATACCAGGCTGACTTGAATCTTAGAGCTCTGCCTGCCTCTGTCTCCCGAGTGCTGGGATTAAAGGAGTGCCACCAAGCAGCCTTTTTTTTAAAAAAAAACAAAACAAAACAAAACAGTATCTTACCATGTAACTATGGTTAGCCTGGAACTTGGTATGTAGACAAGGCTGGCCCTGAACTCACAGAGATCCTCCTGCTTCTGAGTGCTAGGACTAGGGCATGCACCACGAAACCTAGCCTTGGAATTTTCCTCCTCAAAATAAGGAGGAGGACATGCCTTGTTGGCCCTAATGAGATTCTACCAGAAGTAGAGCATAAATTTTAGGAGATTTTATCTGCAGGTATACATATGCCCAGCCAGGTGAGGCCATCGCCTAGCTCCTCAATCATTCCATCTTACTGGGGGGGGAAACACTGACTGAGGAAATGAAATCATGCCAGGAAAAGGAAATAAACTTGAACAAAACTCCTGTACTATCTTTCAGGTTTTACATCGAGAGCATATCCTTCCTGAAGGACAGAAACACCGTGGAGCTGTTTTTCCTGAACGCAAAGGCCTGTGTCCACAAGGTAAGGCGCCCTGTGTGCTCGTTGACTGGAACTGCTGTGGGACAAGGTCTTGCCTGTGCTTGCACATTCAAGCTAAGAAAAGAAGACAGTCTTTCCCATTGGCATTTCCTTCCCAATCCCATCATCCCCCAGAATGGCAGCTCTTCAGATTCTGAGTGGTGAGGTAGAAGTTTGTGCTTATGTTCAGTCACTGCTTCAAAGGTAGCTGGTACTCCACACAGAGAGACAGGAAGGTGGATCCAATTAGGCTGTGGCGGAAGCCTCTTCATTTTAACATTTACCATAATTCAAACATACTTCAGGTTCATGTTCAGTCTTCTGTATGCCTACCTTAGATACAAAGAAACTCACTGGGTGCTCAGAGCCACAGTGCTTTCCACAGCCCACATGACTACAAGGATGGGTCACTGGGCTTGTTTTCATGTTTTATCGGGTTTTATTTTTGTTCAGTCCATTAAGGACAGATTACTTTTATAAAATTTAGTAAACATGCATTTCAGAAAAGAAATGTCCCAGGTTGAGGTATGGTAAGCCAACTCGAATTGCTACAAAGTTTTGTTTGATTTGGTTTGGTTTTGGATGACATGGGTTTAAGGGGATCGGTTTGTTGGTTGATTGGTTGACTGGTTTATTTGAAATGGTCTTGCTATTCAACCCAAGCTCACCATTTTTTATTGTGTGTGTTGGAGGGGAAGGTTTGCACATACCAGGTCATACATGTGGAAAGAAGTCAGAGGAAAACTTGCAGAAGTCAGTTCTCCCTTTCCACCATGTAGGTCCCCAGAATCCAACTGAGATCATCAGATTTGGCAGTAAGTGCCTTTGCAAGCTAAGTCTTCTCACCAGCCCTTGAACTCTGTCTCTTAACCGGGGTGGTTTGTTCTGTTACACATACTATGATTACTGACAGGACTGGTTTGAAGTCTGTCACCTTACTATTTTATATTTGTTTCATTTATTAAATATTCTTTTGTTTTTAATTTTTCCAACTTGTTTAGAATTTATTCATATGTATCATGTGTATATGAGTATGTGTGTGAATCTAAGCACATATGTACCACAACACACATGTGGAAGTCAGAGGACAATCTTGGGTGTTGGTCCTTACCCTCCATCTTGTTTGAGACCGTCTCTCTTTTGTTATTCAATGTGCCTCATATGTCAATTAGCTGGCCCTCAGGTTCCCCACCTTTCACCTCATAGGAGCACTGGGACTACATAACACGCTGCTATGCCTGGCTTTACATGGGTTCTGTTACCCATGTGAACGCAGGACCCCATGCCTATGCAGTAAAGGATTTACCTACTGAAACTTTTATTATTTTACCTCCTTTGTTGGATTAACTGTAATTTTTCTTTTTGCTATTTCCAGTTGCTTTAGGATTAACATTATACATCTACCTAGGAGCGATATTGCATCTCTTCACGTGTGGTGTACGAGCCTTCTGATAGCTCACTTCTGTCTCTCAACCTTGGCAGTTCATATCATGCATTTTACTTTTGGCTATGCTATAGACGTAGGTGATATATATTTTTTCATTACTTTGATTACCTTCTGTCCTTGTTAGCTCTCTGTTGCTATGATAAAACACTGACCAAAAAAGCAACATGAGGGGATAAACGTTCATTTCATCTTACAGTTCCAAGGTACAGTCCATCTTTAAGGGCAGTCTGACAGGAACTCAAAACAGGAACCTTGGAGGCAGGAACTGAGGCAGAGACCATGGAGGAATGTGGCTTACTGGTATGCTTCTCTGGCTTGCTCAGCTACCTTTCTTACATAGCCCAGGCCCACCTGCCCAGGAATGCACTGCCCTCAACAGGCTGGACCCTTCTACATCAATTAACAATCAAGAAAATCCCCCATAGACATACCCACAGGCCAATCTGATGGAGGAAAATCCTCAATTGAGGTTCCTTCTTCCCAGATGACTAGTTTGTATCAAGTTCACAAAACTAACCAGAACACCTTCAAAGATATTTAAATATAAAAAACCTATTTACCCATGTGGTTCCCATTGTTTTTCTTCATTCTTTAGTGTAAATTAGCATTTCTATCTGACTTAATTTTCCTTCAACCTTAAGGACAATGGGTAATATTTCCCACTGTGTGAAAATTTGCTGGTGATTTATTCTTTCAGCTTGTTTCTGAAAACGTTTTTCTTTATCTTCAGTTTTAAAAGCTGTTTCATAGGATATAAAATTGTATGTTGGCAGTTTTTCATTTCTGTAAAGATATTGATTCATTACGTCTTTGTTTACATTGTTTCTGATGAGAAGGAAGCTGTCTCGGGGCTTCCTGCTTCAGTATATGATGTGTGTTTTTGGTCTAGCTGCTTTTCACAGATTCCACTGTGGGCAATTCGAGCCTAACATACCTTGATTAGCTTTCTTCGTGCTTCTTGTGACTGGCATTTATTAAGCATCTTGGATTTTTATGTTTATATTTGGAAAGTTGTTGTTGTTGTGTGTGTGCATGATGGGGTATTTGTATGTGTTCATGAATATGTGGGTCATGTGTGCACTGGTACATGTACATATGTGCATGTGACATAGAGGTCAGAGGTCAATCTTGGGTGTCTTTTCTCAGCATCCATCTTGTTTTCTGAAACAGGGTCTCTCACTAGGACTTGACTGGGATGGATGGCCTGCAATCTCCAGGGACTCCCCTGTCTTTACCTCCCCAGCACCAAGATTACAAGTGTACAACATCACACTCAACTGTTTTACAGGAGTGCTGGGGCTTGAACTTAGTACTCTAACAACTAAACTTTTTCCCTAGCCCCAAATTTATAAAGTTTTTTGCTATTATTTCTTTAAATATTTTTTTCTATGCCTCCCTATGCCTCCTTCACGAAGGCTAACCATGCAGATACCAAGCAAGGGCTTCTTGAGATTTTTGTTTTTTCCCCTTATGATGTCTTTTGCCCAAGAAATTTGTATGAGACTTCAGGTATATAGGTATAGGAAACCTGTATACAGATTCATTTTTGCATTCACAAATGAATACAAAATTCATTCACAATTTGTATTTATGACTCTAAATCATAAAATGTATTTTTAAACAATTCTTTGAATATATAATTTTACCATTTATTGAGAATGAAAGCAAATTTGTGTATTAATGAGATAGACATCTTGTTTATTTTTACATAAAGAATTAAACCATGGCTGAATATTTGATACTGCAGGATATAAAGCATCTTCAATGTTTTTCAAAGTTGATTAGTACTTTGCTTTTATAATTGTCAGTGCACAAAACACTGTTTCATATGACTATGTAACACAAATGGCAGAAGTGTGCTTAGGGTCATTTCAGCAATTGTTGGAAATTCTGTCCTAATCTCAAGTGAAAATTCTTTGAACAATTTTTTTTTTTAATGATATTGAGGTCAACAACTCAAACAGCAGTTTTCAAAATAAAACATTTTGACATAATATAATACAAAGATACACTAATTTGATACTTATATGATGAGGAATTGTGGTCGGAAAGTATTAAAGTTTTTTTTCTATAATAAAGCCACACAGTGCTTCTGTAAGAGAAGACTTTATATTCACAGTAAAAACACAGTGATTCCTAACATAAGTAGTCTTTAATTTGAGCCTTGCGGTTTCATCCATTGCTAATTGCCTTGTATAACAATGATATCATGTACAGTGCACTATGTGTGTTCAAAACCCAGACTGCAGTGAAGCCATGCAATGCCACATGGGGGGCACTGCCAGAAACACCTCAGATTCATTATGCATTTGATTTTGAATTTTTAGTTGTGGCACATTCAGAAGCCTTTTCCTGTGGCCATTTTTTTTTTTTTTCAATCCCCATAATCAGTTACGAGACCCTATCTGGGGTTGTAACCTACAGGTTAAGAAGCTGAGCACCAGCTGTTAGAAATTATTCTTCACTGTAGTTATTCTTTGTTTTCGTTTAAAATTTTTTAATGATTCTTTATTTTATTTATATGTACGAGTGTTTTTGCTTGCATGTATGTGTACCATGTGCATGCTTGGTACCCTTAGAGGTCAGAAGGGGACATCAGGTCACCTGGAGCTGGAGATACAGATGGTTGTGAGGTTCTTTGTGGGTACTGGGAACCAAACCCAGGGCGCCTGCAAGAGCAGCAAATGCTCTTAACCGCTGAGCCATCTCTCCAGCTCCTTCATTTGAGTTTGGTTTGGGGTTTTTAGTATTTTTTGTTTGGGGTTAAATGGTTTTTGCCATCTGTTTTGGTTCTCTCTCTCTCTCTCTCTCTCTCTCTCTCTCTCTCTCGTGTGTGTGTGTGTGTGTGTGTGTGTGTGTGTGTGTGTGCGATCTTACACAGTTTCTATTGCTGTGCCTTAGTTTCACCCTTCTTTTGCAACCTAGCCTTCATTAATCACATCTGGTGTGTTGGAGTATTTATTGTTAGATTTAAAAAAAAAATTTTTACAGCTTACATGTGAGTGTTTAACTTTGGACCATGTACAATGTTGTGGTAATGACTGTTTTAATGTCCCTGTCTGCTTAGTCTCATAATGGATGCCTCAGTTCTGCACGGTTTGGGTTCATTTCATTTTCTCTTCTGGATCATGTTTTGCAGCCTATTTGCCAACCTCGTTCTATTTAATTGCATGCTAGATATTGCTGATTTTATCTTTTTGAGTGCTACATGTTTTTGTATACACATAAATATTCTTTGTATTTGCTTTGGGATGCTGTCTAGTTATTAGGACACAGTTTGGTTTTTTTCCAGGTCTTGCTTTCATGATGTGGTAGGCTGACCCAGAGCAGCACTCATTCTATAATAAGTTAAGTGTTCCCATGGCTGAGGCAAGACTATCCTGGATCTGCTTTTCAATACTTGCCAGTCTGCCTAATTACAACAGGCACCATTACCAGCCTTGTATGAGAAACAGGCACTATTTTCTTCCATCCTTTCAAATGATTCCTCTGCAGGGCTCTCTTTCTATGCCTGTCTGTCTCTCTGCCTCTATCTGTGTCTCCTTCTGTCTCTGTCTCTGTCTCTGTCTCTGTCTCTCTCTCTCTCGTCTATAGATCTCTTCTCTGGCACTCTGTTCTGGCATTCTTTTCATTTTAGCTCTTTAATCTTCCAGCTCTAACTCCTGACCTCAGAGTGTCTACTATGGTCCATTGTATTTCCATAGTCCAGAACCCTCCACAATAGGTAAGGGGCAACCATATAACTCACCTTGTTCAAGATTCACTGTCTTATAATCCTGAATATTCAACATTTTGAAACTGTTTAGATAGATAGATGATAGATAGATAGAGATAAATAGATAGATAGATGATAGATAGATAGATAGATAGATAGATAGATAGATAGATAGATAGATAGGTGATAGATAATATATTTTTCTGGGTTTTAAAATATTTTTTAGATAAAAAAACTTAGCCTATCCCTCTTACTCCATCATGGCCAGAAGCAGGAGTATTCAAAGTAGGATCTCTGGCTAGTTCCAGGGGAAAAATAAAGTGCCCCCACCACCCAAGGCCTTTACTTCAGCCTCCCTTATTAAGATTCGGGTTTCCCTAAGGGTTGATTGATGAGTAGACACCGAAATAGCAAATGCAGCATTTACTGAGCCAGGAGAGCATTCCATAAGCCACAGATGGCCATCCTCTCCTGTTTGGAAGAGTATAATCACACTTTGTGATGCTTTTCCCTTCAGGCTGGCCATGGTGTGATAGAATGGTCTTCTTGATTGTTTGCTCTGCTGCTAATGCAAAGAAAATGAAAATAAAATTTAAAAACTTACACATTTTAAACTCGTGCTAATTCTCTTGTGGCTTTGTATACTAAACTCTGTCTTAAGGAATAATACAATGCTGAGCTCTTTCAAATCTACTGTCACATGTCTGTAAGATACACGAGGTCCTTTCTAAATGGAGTGTTTTCATGTCTTCTCAAAAATTTAGAACATTTATTTATTTACTTATTAGTTTTTTTTATTTTATTTTAGAAATAGGATCTCACTTTGTGGGCCAAGCTAGCCTAGAACTCATTATGTAGCCCAGGCTGGTCTCATGCACAATAATCAACCTGCCTTAGTCTCCCAAGTGCTGAGATTACAGGTATGTGCCACCAGGCCCCCTTAGAATTTAGAATTTTTATAAAATATAATATTGTAGGGCACTGCAACTCTTGTTCCTATAATTATTTTTTAAATCCAATGATAGGATAGAGTTGGCTATTTTCTAATTTTCATATAGGTGGCCTGTAACAATCTAATGAGAAGTTATAAAATTGGGTAAATGTTCACAGAATTGAGCAGCTGTTTGGCTGTGCACGTTTTAAGTCATTTCTTAAGGTGTGTGATTATTTAAGGGCGTTCCACCTAAGGAATATTATTGGACCCGTGGCCATAGAGTCAATAAGCTTTATGAGCACCTGGCCTCAGCTGTGTATCGCATGGAGGTGGACTGATTGATTGATGGGTAAAAGTGAGTCAGTAGTGGGAAGAGCTACTGTGAGTCAGGGCTCGCTGCGAGGGCTGAGAGCAAAAGGGGCTCCCCTCCACACTGCCTCAGGCACATTTCCTTCACCAGAGACGTGTCCAGCCCCTCCTATAGCCCCTGCCCCGTCTTCCTTTCCACCAGAGAGCTTCCCCGAGAGTTTCCCTCTTCTTACTCTTTCCTTCCACGGAGAGAGCTGGAACAGAGAGCTCTTATTTGCAAATACTGTCAAAGCCACATTGTCTTTTTATATACTTCATTAATAAGAAATATGACTGTGATAAGGTTTAATACAGTTGCTGAAGCTCTGTATGCTGGTGCAAAAATGGAATTATATTCACCACATTCAGCCTCAGTGATGCGTCATTTGAAATACTGCGTGGTTCCCAGTGGTTTTATAAATATCATTGCTCGTATGTGTGAAGAATACACCATTGGTGACCTTTAGATATGCTGAAAGAAATACCTCATTTCTAGTTGGGGTAGGCAGGAGAGTCTGAAAAAGAGATAAATAATTGTCGTTTTTGTTTATTCCAAAGCACATTCCCGTATGCATGATTTAGCAGAACTTGGGCCTTCAGTGAACTGCTGGTATCCATTTTAATAAATGAAGGCATAGTGTTGATGAACAACATTTCTTATATCCTAAGAAGCCAAAAAAATAACAAAAATGCCCAGGTATGGTAGTGCATGCCTGCAACCATAGCACTTGGGAAGTGGAAGCAGAAGCATTAAGAGTTCAAAGCCAGCCTGGGCTACATGAGACCCTGTTTCAACAAAAACATCACACACACACACACACACACACACACACACACATATGTATATGAACAAAATGCATAATTTCCCAGAGGAAAACCACATGTATTATCTATTTGCATTTGCCATAATGGTAAGAAATTTGTTTTATGGAGATCACTGATAACATTTAGCAGGGTTGTGGTCAACATAAATTATAGTCATCTTCAAAAGATAAATGAGATAGATTAGCACTGGTCAGAGAAGCATCTTTCTGCAGGGGGCAGCTGTAAATGCAGAGTCTCATAACCAGCCAGAGTGCTGAGAATAAGTGAGTGTTGAATGTTGAATGGGAGGGACAGCTATATCAATTCCCCCAAAGTTCAGGGACCATTACAGAAGGAAAAGAAAGAATGTCAGAGCCAGAGGGTGGGAAGCAGCGCTGGGAAATGCTGCGTTCTGGGGATTGTACTCACTGCAGCTGTGTGTGGTTACTTACACAAGATCAAGCCAACCAGATCAGTCAACAATCCAGTGGGAAGCATTAAATGGACTCAGTGGGTTACAGGGGAGAAAAAGGAGAGGACATGAAGATAAGAGGAAGGTGCCGGGAGAGGGGGGCACGTATTGGAGAGTGAACATGAAGAAGGAGGAGTTGGGGGGTAGATATGATCAAGATACCTTGTATACATCTGTGAAACTGTGAAAGAATAAGTAAAAATCACTACATAACCCTGGCAGGCCTGGAATTTGCTATGCAGACCAGGCTGGCCTTGACTTCACAGAGATCAGCCTGTCTCTGCCTCCCAAGTGCTGAGATTAAAGGTGTACACTACCACACCTGACCTTAAAAGTCTTTTTAGAAAAGATGAATGAGAATGATTCTGTAGAGAATATTTCACATCCAAACTAATATTTTTTAAAAAATCAAATGTCCTTGGATTTTTCTCTGATCTTTTGGGTGTCAATTAAAGATCAGTTGTCACCTTATATAAAACTAGTGAACTGAAGATGTAGCTCAGTTGGTAGAGTGCTTGCCTAGCATGCTAAAGACCCTGGCTTCAGTCCCCAGCACTGTGCAGACCAGATGAGGCAGCACACATGTGCTGCTGTAGCCCTAGGAAGGTGAAAATCAATTAGCGAAATGAACTTTTTTCACTGAAAAGAAAAAAGAAAATTTCACAAGATAGGCAGTTCTCCATCAAGACTGGCACATTGACAGTATGTGGGCTGGCGATATGGCTCATTGGGTGAAGGCACTTGCTATGCAAGCCTGGTATCCTGAGTTCAATTCTGAGAACCTATAGTGGAAAGAGAGAACTGACTACTGAAAGTTGTTCTCTGACCGCCACATGTATATTGTTGCCTCATGAGCCAGGTAGCATCATGAGTTTGGGTTCACTCTTTCCCTTAATCTAAACATTGTATGTGCTGATGTCCTTAGCCCATGGAGGTTCATATCTCTGTACATTGTAGACCAGATGGCTTCTACAGGCAGAGCTGGGAGACAAAACATCCCTCTGAGAGGACCTACCAGGGTACATCAGCATCTGTGCTGGAACAGAGTCTATAAGGCAGTGAAAAACTGCCCCACTGATCAAGCCAGGCTCTTGTCTGAGTTGTCATTCAAGTGAGAACCCTTGAACCTGTTTGGCCTCCCTTGTGAAAGTGCAGAGGGGCACACCTCGCCTTTGCAAAACAACCACCTGTACCCAGTGGTGATGGTGTGTTGATGTTGAAACAGACCTGGAGCAGCTCTGGGAACTCTTAGTCTGCAGGCTGTGGTCCACCTGAAGAAACCTCTGCCCACTGTGAGAAGCCTAAGTACATGAGGCAGATCTGAAGGCCCTGGATGGTTTGGATGCCTACGGGCCTTCTTAAGTGTGTCTGGGATGTAGTGATCAGTCAGCCTGTGTCCCCAGACCCCCTTTTGAATAATCCATGCTTGGCAAATGATAATAGCATTGGTCATCGTCTCTCTTTGGGTGTGCGTAAAATTATGGTTATGGTGAAAAGACAGAAAATGGGAACAAGCAAATGAGGTGCACGAAGTGCTCCCTGGTAGAGATCAGGCACAACAATGGCTTCCTTTCCAAGATGCAGGGGAGCAAAGACAGAAATCAGCTATAGCTTACATCTTGATTGTTTCCTGAATGCCCATGCCTTAAGGATTGGGCCCCAGGGTGGTGCATTGGGAAGGGGTGGAGCTTCAATGGCAGGGCCTAGTGAAGGTTCTTAAGTCATAGAGGGGTATGTGCTTGAAGGGGATTGCCAGACTCCAGAACTCTCCTTTCTTGCTTTGCTTCCTAGAGGTGAGTGGTTTGGTCTCTCACACTCCTGCTCTGCAGCCTCACATAAACTCAGCCAGTTGTGGACTGGGACTTCCAAAACCATGAACCAAATAAAGCTCTTCTCTTTTTATTTATTTGTATTTGTATGTGGTGTGTGGATCTGTGTGTGGACATGTGGAATCTCTCTAGATTGGCTGTCATTCCTCCACCATCCACCTTTGTTTGTTTGTTTGTTTCTTTGTTACAAGATCTCACTTTGTAGCCCTAGTTGGTCAGGAATTTGCTGTTTGAGGCTGGCCTCAAACTCACAGAGATCCACATGCCTCTGGCTGCCTACTGGAAGAATTAAAGTCATGTCACCACACCCTGCTTAATCCACCTTGTTTTTTGAGATAGAATCTCTCACTAGCCTGGAGATCACCAAGTAGACTGGACTAGCCGACCAGAGAGCCCCAGGGATCTCTGCCTCTCCAGTAGTAGAAGGAACATGCCACTATATCCCACTTTGGCAGCAGGGGGGGGGGCTGGGGGGGTTCTGGGGCTCAAACTCAGGTCCTCAAACAAGCATTCTATCCATTGAGCTACTTCCTAGCCCTTTTCTCTTTGTAAATTGATGATCCTGTGAATTTTGTTGGATTGCTGGAAAGCTCACACACAGCTCTGTGCTACTGAGAGCCCATCAAGTAGCAGGCACTAGTTCGGCACATTTAATGCAGTGCTGTGTATTACTGCTTTAACAAAGGAGGAAATAGAGGTACAAGTAGATTAAATCATTTGATCAACATTAAATAGAGCCTAAATGGAGTAATCAGACCTATAGAGCCTGGCTCAGAAACCAGATATTTACTTTTAGTCTTTCTTAAAATTAAGACTTATTTCAACATTTCCTTTGTACTAAGGACTAGGACCTCTGGAGAGAATTGCTTTATCATCATCATACTTTCTGAAGCCTAAAAATTCTGTCTTAAGGATTTATTTTTTCACTTGTATATTTATTTATTTATTTATTTATTTTTGGTCTTTTTGAGATGGTCTCCCTGTAGCCCCAGCTGTTCTGGAACTCACTATGTAGACCAGACTGGACTTGAACTCACAGAGATCCGCCTGCCTCTGCCTCCCGAATGGAATTAAAGGCGTGTGCCACCACACCCGGCTTCACTTGTATATTTATAAAATACAGTATTTCTGAAAGATGCCAGAGATCTTAGATGGACTAAGTATGCCTGGATTTCCCAGATATTACTTATTACTCTTTAAATACTAGGAAAAGGAGTTTGAGACATTTTCTTAGTTGTGCAATATGAGAAATATCACAAATAGAATCAGGATTTTGTAATCATACATACGTACAGAAATACCATGCTTCAAAAGATCAGCTCAAAAAAGTTTATCTGGGGTGTCGGGGAGGCAGTGAGATGGATCAACAGATAAAGGTGTTTGTCTCAGAACCCTGGGGCCCTGGGTTCAATCCTCAGAACCCACATACAAGTGAAGGAGGACACCAGCTCCACAAAGTTGTCCTCTGACCTCCACAAATACATCATGGCTTACACACCCAAACAGATACATCATGCACACACACATTAATAAAACTTTATAAAAATCTATTTCATAAGGGCTTAGGATGTAGCTCAGTGGTAAAATGCTTACATAGCAGACACAGACCCTGGGTTAGATTCTTATATTGAGCACAAAATAGATTCATGCCAAGAAGAGTTTAAGATAGTGGATGTGGGGCTGGAGAGATGGCTCAGCAGTTAAGAGCACTGGCTACTCTTACAGAGGACTGTGGTTCGATTCTCAGCACCCACGTAGTGACTAACAGTTGTCCGTAGCTCTAGTTCCAGGGGATCTGATGCCTTCTAACCTCCACAGGCATTGCATGATATGGGTGCACTTATACACATGTAAGCAATACACTCATACACACAAAATAAAAATAATAAATAAAAAAATTTTTTTAAAAAGATACTGAATGCTGGAATGAGTGGCAAACAGCTCTAAACCCAGCACTGAAGAAGCAGAGGCAGGAGGATCACCACAAGTTCCAGGGTAATCAGGGCAACACAGTGAGATCTTGCTGTCTCAAAAAATAAAGAAGACACTGGAGCTTGGGGGATGGCTGAGGAGGTGAGAGCATCTACCACCAAACCTGACAACCGAGTTCAATCCCCTGAACCCACATGGTGGAAGGAGAGATTCCTGCAAGCTGTCCTTTGACCTCCACACACATGCATCATGGCTCCTATGTGCCCACAAATATACACACACACAAAAATATAAAGATGTAATAAAAAAAAATTTAAAGACACTGAATGGTATACCATTCATTGGAAGCTACCACATTCCTTGATCTAACACTAAAGGCTTTAGGAAGTCCCAAAAGACACAGACCTGGATGGTTTTGTTTAGCCTGATAGTTCCCAAACTTATGTGTATGTGAAATAAATTATTCTTCTAAGTAGTGTTGACCAAACTTTTAAAAATGCTATTCTATTTTTAATTTTTTTCAATTTATTTATTTTTATTTTTATGTGTATGAATATTTTGCTTGCATGTATGTAAGTGCACCCATGTCATGCAATGCCCAAAGAGGCCAGAGGAAGGCATCAGATCCCCTGGAACTGGAGTTAGGAATGGTTATTAACCACCATGTTGATGCTGAGAACTAAACCCTGGTCCTCTGCAAAAGCAGTCAGTGCTTTTAACTACTAAGCCATCTCTCCAGAGCCCAAAAATGCTACTCTAAATGAGCATTAAACGATTACAAATTACTTAAATAACGAAGTGAAAATAGACAACTTTCAGTCACCTTGATGTGGCCCTGTGTTAGAGCTCACCCCAAGATAAAACAGGTGTGTTCTGATCATTTGCTTTTTTTTTTTCCAAAATGCTTTTAATTTTTTTTTTAGTTGACATATAAAGTAATGGGTTTTATTATGGTGTTTTCCTATATGACATGTTCTTGTTATCTTCTTTCCCCCCTCATCCTTACCTCCATATTCCGATTCTGTAAATGAAACCACTTTGGAATTAATCAAGGGATGTTGAGCTGGGGGTCATGCCAGTCAGTATCTCCTGTCCCCAGGGCTCCACAGGAGAAAACAGCCTGTCAATGTTGAAGAGCTAGTGGTTGAGCCAGTTGGGCTTATAGGTATCACCACACACCCTCTGCTTTCCTAATAACAACCACCTCTTTGTATTTTAAATAAATACGGAAAGACAGGTGAGCCAAATGTTAGTAACCTGATTTAAAAAGCAGAGCTATTGCAGGAGAAGCAATCCTGCTTAATTTTGTCTTCCATCTTACCCCATTTCCTGACCGACATCTTATGCAGCATGTTCCTTCATTAACAGAGTCGGGGAGTCCCAGCCTATCAGGGTGAAAACACATTGACGATGTCCTTAGAATCTTAATGTCATTTGCACTGAAGCGTGTGACTCTGGAGGCTTCTAAGCAATCTTAAAAGCCCAAGCAGCTCTAAAGGTAATTTGGACACTTCCAATAAAATCAAGGATCCTATCTTTTCACCGTTGGAATCTATTCAATGAAAGATTTTATTGAAATACAAGGAAAAACTCCTTAAAAAGAAACAATTTGTTTGGGTTTGTATTTTGAAGTAGGGTCTACCTATGTAGCCCAGGCTGGCCTCGAACTTTTGATCTTCCCACCTCAATTTCCCAAGTGCTAGGAATACAACAATGTGCCACCATGTCCAGTTTTAACACAAATTAAAAACAAAACAAACCTCCTTCCCATTATTATTTCTAATAGCAGGAAATTAGAAAGGGTCTAAGCACACTGCAACATGAGTTAGTTAAACAAATTACAAATCACCAATGTGCTAGGGTGTTGCATAACTATCAAAAAGAATAGTTGAGCCCTTTTTGACTGACAAGGAAACACATGTAAATCCTAGTATTAAATCTGAAATGTCAAGTTACAGAACAGTGAATGTGGTATGGTTAGGTTTGACTGTGTTATTTACTTATGTATATAAAATGCACTCATAGGAAACAGTTGAAAATTCAAAGCATAGTACACATGTATTTGTATTGTTTCTAGGAGGGATTTTTCACAAAAAAAGCTCTTGCTTTCACTTTCTAATTAATGCTTTTCTTAATTTATGAAAAATATTTATTTTTATTTCATGTATATGAGTGTTTTGCCTACATGTGTGTAAGTGCACCATGTGCTTGCAATGCTCACAGAGGGTGGAAGAGGGCAGAAGAGGGCATCGGATCCCCTGGAACTAGACACTTAGGTTGGGAGCCACCTTGTGGGTTTTGGGAACTAAATCTAGATTCTCTGCAAAAGCAGTAAGTGATCTTACCTGCTGAGCCATCTGTCTTTAGCCCAGAGGGAGCTGGTAAACACTGATAGCCAGCTACCCACTGGTAGCTCAGTGGTAGGGCACTTGCTTAGCATGTGTGAAGCCATGGCATTCCATTTCCAGCAACACACACATACAAACAGACACACTTAGGTAAGAAAAATGTAATAGCTCTACCTACCATATGTATTCTCTTACCCAGTCCCCTGCAGCCTATAGAAGAGTTGTATATTGGGCTGATAGGAAGTTTGAACCCTGGATTCAGGTAGCCTTCGTTCACCAACATGGCCTTGGCAGTAAGCCTCTGTTTCACTGACTCTAGAAAGAGAATAATAGTTTCTACCTCAACGGGTGCGTTAAAACATATGTGAAATATATATAAATAGCGAGCACAGACACTGCTTTGCCGTGTGTATTTTTGCTGTTGTTACTATAACCATCTCCCCTTTTTCTCTTATATGTTTTTCTTATGCATACATACCTACAAAGTTCATTTCATAAAACAGGTACAGTACGAGATTAACAACAGAATTATTCATAAAATAATATAAGACATGCTGTACTGAAAGTCATGCGAATGTGGTCTATGTGTGTGAATCTGAAAACTGAAATTGCAGCTAAGTGGCCGCGGGGTGGGGAGCTTCTACAGCATGGTGCACTAGACCAAGGGCCATTCATGTTTCAGACAAAACAGCAAAACCATGTGAGATTTTGTTCAGCTACTCAGAGCATCACACAATTTTAAACTTATATATTATTTCACAAATTTTCCATTTAAAGTTTTCAGCCTAGGATTGGCCATGATCACTTGAAATCATAGAAAGCAAACAATAAAAAAGGACTACAGCACTACAGTTACATTCCAAGCCACTTACAGGCCATGTAAGCCTGGCTTATCTCTCCAGCCTCTTGCCATACTTGCCCTGTGGTCTTCTAGGAGATGTGCTAGGTCACCCTGTGACATTTTTGACATGCTTGTCTCTCTGCTGAATGTCTTGCTCACTTTACATCCTTCCACTGAATGTCTTTCTCCCCCTTTCCCCCTCACACATTCACACTCACCCATCACAACTCGGCTTCAGAGTCCAACACAAACAGCAGATTCATCCTTCCTTTCCTGCCACCACCATCATTTCTTCCAGTGCATTCTTTGCTGCTTCTGACTCTGCAGGTTTCTCCTCCATGCGTCTGCCCCTCCTCCAGCATACTAGCTCTTGTTATTATAATGCATTTCAATTGGCACATAGCGGTTTTGTGTGTTTGCGGGGCATCCCAAACACTGGGTTTGACATCCCAGTACATGTATACCACACGGTGGTTAGACCAGGGTAAGTGGTTTGTCAGCTTCAATCCTATATCATTTGTGCTTGGAATACTCAAAAGCCATATTGGAATATTCAATGAATTGTTCCAGCCATAGGTGCCCTACTATGCTGGGTGTCAGAAGTTATTTCTCTTACCTATCTGTACCCTGCACCCATTAACCATCCTTCATCCATTCCTTGATGCCAGACCTTCTCAAGCTCTGGTGGCAGCTATTCTCTGCTGGTCTAGTCTGTGTCTCCAGTAATAGTTTTCCTTTTGGCAGTGCTGGGGTTTGACCTTAGTCACCTGCTAGGTAAGTGCTCTGCTGCTGAACTATATCCCTAGCCCCTCTTACATGAACTTTTGCTCAGGGTTCATCTTTATCAGTATACTGCTGGCACAGACACCAGCATACATGATAGGCCCGCCGTAATTATATATCAGGTGAACAAAATAAATGTCACTTACACTGGCAACTGAGTGGATCAAATTTTGCAAAATGGGCTTATGGAAAGATTGAGCCAAAGTGAAAACTGATTCTGAGTGGCAACCATAAAGTTAGTCATTTTCAGCTTTCGATCTCATTTGTTTTCACTACTTAAGATGAGGCTACTGTTCCTAAATTTAATTTTCCATAGTTAATAGTGTACATATAACCTTGAAATCCAATACAGCAAAGCTATGGGATACAGTTAAGCACTGCATGATGGGATGGTGAGGTCCAGGGGTCTGGGCACTTCTGCCATGCCCCATGCTGCTGTACTCACTGGTGAGCATCTTTTGGAGACATTGGCGGGGGGTCCTGTAAAAATCAGCCAAAGAGGTATGTCTGCTCTTAGATTCAAATATGTTTCCCTAGGGAAAAAAGCCATCAACTTTTGATTGCCCCCAGGATGGACAGGTGTGGAGCACGTGCACAGAGGGGGTCCATTAATCCTGGAGCCTCATTTTATCTGCATCTTCCACAATATTCTCCCACCCTGGCCACTAAACTCAGCTGCCCTGTGATTGCCTTTCTTTTTCCTTCTTGGAAGCCCCAAGGTTACCATATAGACACAGCAACACAGGGATGGAAAAGAAAATAGAGAACTATGATTCCACCCGAAAGTCAACCGAGAAAAAATAATTGGAGGGCACAATGGCATGTTTGTGATCCCAGCACATAGGAGGTTGGGACAGAAGAATTTCCAGCTCTAGCCAGCCTGGGCTACATAGTGAGACCAAAAAAAGAAAAAAAAAAAAAAAAAAGGGAAGGGGGGGGGAAAAAGGAGGAAATGAACAAGATCACTCAACATTCCAGAAGGCAGCACTAGAGTGAGACCAAAAAAAAAAAAAAAAAAAAAAAAGGGAAGGGGGGGGATAAAAGGAGGAAATGAGGGAGGTAGGAAGGATATTGATAATTTAGTGTAGCTCCCACTGTGTGCTCACAGCAAAGATACTTTTTTCCACTACATGTTCATGGAAAGAGTGTTACTATCCCTAATTTTGATGCCTTCAGAAACAGGATTTACAGCCAGGTTGGCGGCTAAGTGGGAAAGTGCTTGCCCCACAAGTGTGAGGATCTAAATTCAGAGTCACATAAAGCTGGATACAGTAGCCCATGTCTATAATCCCAGCTCTCCCACAGCAAGAACCCCTGGAAACTTCTGGGCTAGAAGTGAACCACAAAGGACCCTCTCAAACATCATAGAAGGTGTGGACCAATACCCAAGGTTGTTCTCTGATCTCCATACATGCACCGTGACATGTGTGCACCCACAGTCAGACACATACACATACATAAAGATGACAGAAAGAAGAAAGAAAGGAATGGGGGGAGGGAAGGAGGGAGGGAGGGATAGAGGGAGGGAAGAAGGGAAAGAGAGGAGTAAGGAGGGATGGGGGAAGAAAAGGGAGGACTTGAAGCTGGGTGTGGTAGCACACACCTGTAATCCTAGCACTTGAGAGGTAAAAACAGGAGAATTAGGAGTTTAAAATATCATCTTCAACTACAAACTGAGTTCAAGGCCAGCCTGGGCTACATGAGACCCTGTCACAAACAAAGAAAAAACAAAGAAGACAGGGGGCTTAGCTTCCACCCAACTTAACAGAATGTGACTGTCAGCCACATGTTTGGGGTTCTTGTCCTGCAATTACTTAATGGAGCTCAGCACAACAGTCTGAACAGTTACCAAGAGCAGAAATATATTCAGCATGCCTGCTAATCTGGCTGAGTTTTAGCATTTGACATTTGATAGCATTTACAAATATGAGTGTGTGTGTGTGTGTGTGTGTGTGTGTGTGTGCATGTCTCTGCCACCTCCCTGAGTGTGTGTGCATGCACATGTGTGTGCATGTATGCGTGTGTATGTGTACATGTGTGTTTGATTTTCAATTTGTTTTAAGATTCAGGAGTAATTTAAAGGTTCAGTATCAGAGACTGAATTTGGCAGGTAGGAAGTTTTGTCCGTGGGGTGGATCTCTCCCTTCATAACACCCAGCCATCTGAACACCAACATTTACTAAGTAAAATCATAAACAACATCAGAGCTGGTTTGAAGACCAGACAGTGCATGGGGAACAAAGCATCTAATACTGTATTTTAAAGGGCTGTTGAAAGTTTTATAATAAATATCTCACCTTTCCCTGTTTCGTGTGGTTCTCCCTTTATGTTTTCCTGAAGCTGAAACTGTGCTTGTCTTAAATGGTGGGTGTTTCAATACAAACTGCCTTCTGCGTCCCGCAAGTGTGGGAATCAGAGTTCTCAAACTGTAGTTTGTGTGACACATGCCATTTTGGACCCCTGGTCCTCAGGGCCTTTACATCTGCACTGTCATTTGTCTCTTCCACCTCCCTGAGCGAGTGGAAAGAAAGATAATTGTTCCTCGGTGTCAAAGGTAAAAACCCGAAGCCCAGCAGTGTAAAAGGACATAATCATAAAATAGAAGCCCAAATTCCCTCCAGCAACTAGCCAGCGTTTATTTACAAAGACTGCACTATTTGTTCACTTGCCAGCCCAAGTAGGCACTCAAATATTTACTGAATACATTGGAGAGAGCTTCTGAAAATCCAATAGGAAGACCTGCATTTCATAATAGTATGATTTAATATGAATTATTCTAAAACATGTATGCCCAGTGCTGATATTTTGGGGACACCATCATCTCAGAAATGTTATAAGAATGACATTAAAGGAGGAAGAGGAAGAAGTTCCAGGGACGAGGAGGACGAGGAGGACGAGGAGGACGAGGACGAGGAGGACAAGGACGAGGAGGACGAGGATGAGGAGGACAAGGATGAGGAGGAGAGGGGAGAGGATGAGGAGGAGGGGGAGGAGGAGAAAAGAAGGGGGAGGAGAAGAGAAGGAGGGAAGGGAAGGGGAGGAGGCAGAGAAAGAAAAAGAATTGCACTATTGCTGAGTTAAAGGTGTGGAAACAAAGTCCTATAAAAGTAGTTTGGTTGGGCATGGTGGCATACATACTCTTTTGCACTTAGGAAGCAAAGACAGGTGGACTTTTAAAAGTTCAAGGCCAGCCTGGTCTACATAGAGAGATCCAGGCTAGCGAAGGCTATATAGTGATACCCTGTCTTGAATAAATAAATAGATAGATAAATAAATAAATAAATAAATAAATAAATAAATAAATAGTAAACCTATGGTAATTGCTTGAAAACAGAGACTATGTCCATTTGGCTGAAAATGTGAAATCTTGCAATGTAAGCATGTGGGTGCCAGTGGGTCAAAGGATCTGGAAGATACGATCTTGATTTTAGGATTGAATTCCTTTGTGCAGTCCCTGCTTTTGGAATGATTAGGCTGACATCCTTGAGGACGTACTTTCTATTTCGAAAGACCTGTGCTGAAGACTCTTCTGGAGACAACCCAACGCCACCATTTCTCCCTTCTTGTCCTCCTGTCCTGATAATACCCGTCTAATGCGGCTCTGCCCTCTGTTTTTGTTTGTTGGTTTACTTGGGGATGGAGGTCCTATTTTGCTTTTGTTTTTTTGAGACTGTGTCTCTCCCGGCTGGCCTGGAATTCTTGATGCTCCTGCCTCAGTGTCTTGAATGCTGGGATTATTGGCAAGTACCACCATGTCCAGCTCTGTCTCTGCTCCTTGAACCCACACTGGAAGCAGATGCCATTTGCCTTTCTGTGATGCATCAGAAGCATGGGAACCTGGAGGCCCCTTTCCATTTTTCAGAAAGAAATTGACTCAGCAATTTAAAGGGGGCCCAAGATGAAGACTATTGGGGGTGCAGGGGGAGACCTTTACAATGTGGATTCATTAAAAATAAAAATTATTCTTGTCAGAGGCTGGAGAGATGGCTCAATGGCTGCTCTTGCAGAGGACCCAGATTCGATTCCCAGCACCCACATGGTGGCTACAAACCGTCCTTAACTCCAGTTCCAGGGGAATCCAACGCCCTCTTCTGACCTCTGCAGCATTGCACGACACGGGTGCACTCACATACATGCAGGCAATACACTCATACACATAAAATAAAAATAATAAATAAAATAATAAAAAAATTCTTGTCAGGTAACCACATTTAATTTATTATAAATGGCATAATTTTAAATTTACAAGGAATATGTGATACATGCCTTTAATAAGTATAATTTACCCCTGTTGAAAGTGAAGTTGGTAATTCATGGTAGTGGACACCAACCGAGATTGGCTTTCACTCCATAGAAAGACAGATCACAGTTTAGCTTCTGTCATGACATGGGGAAGGGGAACGAAAAGAGGTTCAGACTATATAACCTTGAATGCCAGCTTCACCATTTACAGTGACTTTAAGTAACAATGTACCTGCTTGTCATCCTGAACTTCCCTTTCTCCCC
Organism: Nannospalax galili; assembly: GCF_000622305.1. Lineage (NCBI taxonomy): Eukaryota > Metazoa > Chordata > Mammalia > Rodentia > Spalacidae > Nannospalax > Nannospalax galili. The sequence goes on along the minus strand of NW_008331995.1, from coordinate 6,937,739 downwards.
AGTGAAACAGGATGAAAGTAAACCTCCTCATAGGATGTCCTGAGACGTTAGTGAGCTAGTACACTGGAAAAGCTCTTCCAGTGGGTAGTGAGCACTAAATGAACATTTCTTGTGTGATTTACTGTACTTTCCAAAATGCCCGAGAGGTCTATAACATGTGTACATATGTTAAAAGTACCTGAGCATATAGAATTATGACATGGTATTAATATTTTTTCTTGTTGCTGTGAAAAAATACCTGACAGCTTAAGGGAGGAAGGGTTTATTAGGGCTCACAGAGGACACAGTCAGTCATGTGCACAAAGTGTGATGACAGGAACATGCCTCGTTTTCTCCTTTTTATTCAGTCCAGGACCCAGCTCATGGAAAGTACCACCCCATTCAGGGTGGGTCTTCCTATGTCTACGAACCCAGTCTTAGAAACTCCATCACAGACATGCCCAGAGGTTTGTCTCCTAGATAATTCTAGAGCCGTCAAGTTGGTGACCAATATTAACCATCGCAGGCACAAATGGAGAATGTTGGTAAGAGTAATTTAGTACAAACAGGGTATGCATTATTCAGAAAAAATAAATAAATAAATGGGATTCCCAGTGAGGCGGAGGCACAGCAATCTGATAATAAAAGTTATCTTCCTTTACCTACTTCCATAAAACATCCAGATAGGGAAGTAACTTCAGAAGAGAATTTTTTACTCAAAGGCTTAATTTTAACATCAGGACCATAACTTTCTCCTGATTCATCCTTTTCTCCCTCTAATCATCTTTGATTATCTTGTAAGCACCTTGCACTTTTTTATTTAAATGACTAGTTTTCTATCAGAACGCTCCGCTACTACAAATTCAAATTGTCCTTGTAAATTGGTGCCGGGCTGTGTTTAAGCAATTAGAATGCTGTAATTAAAGTCTGCTGTGTATGTAATCTTCTATGTATAGGGCTAGAAGCTAAGCGCAGAAGTTAAGCACCTGGTTCTCGCTGTTTGTTTCATAATGGTTATTCATCTCTTTCCCAGTTGTCTCCACTTAGGTATCAGATGTGGGTGCCTTGGAACCGCCATGCTTATTAACAGGCCTGACCTATTTAGGCTCCTCATCTTCTTTGCATGCATAACAATTTGGCCGTAGCTCACCACGCCTCTAATTTCCAGGGGAGTCTCATAAACATTCACTCTCCTGCTTTGAAAGTGTGTTGGTGCAAGAGTTTGTAAAGAAGGTTCAGAATTGGTGGAGCCGGTCTGACATTTGGCATGCTGATAATTTCTTCTTCCTGGGAATAGAGTAGGCTTCCAGACCTCAGAAGAGGAGAGAAGTGGGAATGAGAGCTGAGGAAAAGAGGGCTCTAACCTGCTGACAAGGCAGCTGCATCTGCTAGGACATGGCATCAAAAGTCTAGCTTGAAAAGAAAGAGAAGTAGGGGAAGGAAAGAAAGGGGAAGGGGGGAGGAGGAGGAGGAGGAGGAGGAGGAGGAAGAAAAAGGAGGAGGAGGGGTTCTGGGGAGATGCTCAGTAGGTGAACCACTTGCCACGTAAGCATGAAGAACTGAGTTTCATCCCTAGAATCCACATACAAAAATGCCTGGCCTGGTGGTGCACACTTGTAATCCCAGTGCTGGAGAAGTCGAGACAGGGGAATCCCTGGGGCTCTCCGGCAGGCCAGCCTAGCCAAACCAGCTAGTCCCAGCTCCCAGTGAGAGACACTGTCTCAAAAATTAAGGTGACAACGTTCTTGAAGGATACTTGAGGCTGATCTCTGGCATCTACATGTGCATGCATGCACACACACATGAATATACACATATATACACACACATAGACACATTCACATAAAAGTATAAGTAATTCACTTAAAAGTACTTATTTGTTGAATAGCTCTTAGGTGCTAGGTACTACCTAGGTGCTGGGGATACAGTATCGAGTTAAATCAACATCATCTCTTATGTGGAGTTTAGAGTTTTAGCAAGTGACTACCACAGTTCACACAATGTATGTATCGATAATATACAGTCCTTACTCAGATCTCTCTGTTGATAATGTTCTTTACTGCTTTTATTTGTCTTTTTCTAGCCCAAGGCCCCATCTAGGATCACACACTGCCTTTAGTTTTTCTGGCCTCTAGGCGTTTCTACACTCAGCACAGGGATCCAGTCTTTCTGTGGCCTCTAATACACCATTACACTTGAAGAGAACAGGCAAAATGTCCCTCGACTATCAGTTTAAGTCTGGGATTTCAAACACATAGAAGGTTGGCATATCTCAGAAACATCTGGAAACCCAGTGAGCCTGACCTCTGGATCTGTTCCCAGATCTCCCAGTCCTCTCCTTCACACTCAAGACTGAGGACTACTGGTCCAATCATGGTGTCACTGTAGGGATGCTGCAGGGCCAGTGTTATGTCCCTCAGACTGTCTCTCAAGAGGCACACTGTGTCAGCACATTTGCTTGGAGTTAAGCTGATAATCTGCTAGATTTCTCCACTGTGAGGGCACCTTGTCTCTTTGTAAATAATAAATTGCCTGAAGTTGACACTTGGAGGATTTTGACCATCTTCATTCCCCACAATCTTCACCAACCATTTTGTTCTGCAGAGGTGGCCTTGTAGAAGTGGTCAGTCAATAAAGGGGTCATCATAGATGACAGTTGTCTCATGACACCTTCAACATTCATCTGAAAAGAGCAATTTCCCTTCCTCTCCAGCCCTATCCTTTACAATATGTTTCTGTAATCTGCATGGGTTCGTGGAGTCCTTTTGATTCAACCTGTGATCTGTTCCCACCATTCATTTCCGTGTTCACATCCAACCCTCTTTGGCAAGTGGAATCCCCTCCAAATTGGATCCCATGACCCTTCAGCTTTGGCCCCACCACTTGTTTGTCTATTTGTTTCTGTTTGGTTTTATTTTCTGAGACAGCAGCTGCCTGTGTAACCCAGGTTGAACTCTAGCTCCTGCCTCTGTCTCTAATCATCATCCCTCTGAGATGACAGGCCTACGTCTCCCCCTCTCTGTCCCGTGCCCTTTGAGCACTTCTTTGCTTTCTGACACAGTGGGGCGAGCTCTGGCTCTCTTTAAACTTTTGCTGCAGTAGCTTTTTTAAAAAAAAAATTATTTATTTATTTATTTATTTGTATATGAGTGTTTTGCCTCCATGTATGCAAGTGTGCCATGTGCATTCAATGCCCATGGAAACCAGAAGAGGTTAGGATGGTTGTTAGGTGTCATGTAGATGCTGGGAACTGAACCGAAGTCCTCCTCAAAAGTAGCCAGTGCTCTTAATCACTGAGCATGAGCATCTCTCCAGCCCCTGCAGTAGCTTTTGAATCAGATGTTTTTCCTCTTAATAGACACTAAGATTGATTTCTTTTTAAGTGAATTGGAATTTCATCCCATGAACAAATCTCCAAATCTGACTTCACCTGAAAATACACTGCACATACTAACCAGGGCTGAACCTGAAGAAAGTGTGTTCTGATGGGCCCTCCTTCTTCAATTCCATCCCCACATGTCCATCTGCCTTCTTTTTCCACAGCTAGACACTAATTCACTTCTCCTTCCCTCCCTTCACCTCTCTTCCCATCCTCCCTCTTTCTCTCTTTCTCTCTCTTTCTCTCTCTCTCTCATCTCATCTCTCTCTACCCCTATCTTCATTGTGATCAAGTTTCTGAGACGCTGTCTGCCCTTCACCTCTCTTCCCATCCTCCCTCTTTCTCTCTTTCTTTCTCTTTCTCTCTCTCTCTCATCTCATCTCTCTCTACCCCTATCTTCATTGTGATCAAGTTTCTGAGACGCTGTCTGCCAGGTACTTGGGTCATGATGCTTATATCTTTGAAATTATGATACACACCCTTAACACATCTGCACTTGTTTTTCTTGTGATGTGATTCACTTTTCCAAAACCTCTTTCTATCTCATTTTTCCTTTTGCCCTCCAAAGTCTGTGAAGTGAAGGATGGGTATTATTAAGTTTTTGCTACATATATAGCAAGTAAAGCCAGAAGAGTCACCTGTGCACCTGGCATGTCCAGTCCACATAGCTGGAACTGCTGATCCCGTGCCACACCTACAGTTCTCATAGTTCAAAAAGGTAGTTTTTAAATTTTTAAATAAAAAAAATCGAATCAGCTCTACAGTGAATCTATAAGCACAAGCAGCTCTCACTCTTTAAAAAGAATGTGCTATACCCCCACCAGCTTTATACCTCAACACTCTCTCCATGGATAGTCTACAAACATTACTGAGCACCTACTGTTTACCAGGCAGTGGTCTAGGTCCTGAAGATTGAGCTGTAGCCAACATAGTTAAAAACGTTTGTCCTTCATGAGCCTTCTAGTTGGCAGAGGTGACAGGAGACCAAACAACAGATAACAAAGACGATATTTAAGTTACATGCAATGTATTAGAAAATGTAAATGGAGTCACCAAATACAGTGTGCAGGTAGCTCACTGCTCAACTCCGTGTGCACTAATCCCACAAGAGGATGGAGTTGCTATTGGAGAAGATGGAGAAAGCCTACAATAAAATTAGGAGTTCCATTTGTTTCATAACTTTATATTTCAGTATCAGCCAGGTGCATAGAACTTAGGTACATCTCAGTAAACCTTCACAAATGGGACACAGTAGTGGAACCAGCACCAATATCCAGGCAGAAGAGCATTACTGGCACCTGAGAAGGCCCTGTTCCCTTCCAGCTAGGAATATCCCCATGCCAAGGTTGTTAACCACAGTCACTGGCTTTAGCTGACTGTGTGTCCTTTGCATAGCAAGAGTCACTGGAGTGTGCTCTTTGCGTGTTTGGTTCCTTGCTCAAGTTCTATTGTTGAAATTCATCCACATCCTGTGTATAGTTGCCAGCAGCTCATTCTTTTCATTGCTGAGTAACAGTTCACACTGTGAGTAGGCCACACTTGGTTTATCCACTCAGAGGCAGCTGCATTCTGGTTGGTATCAATAGCACTTGGGCACAGGTACACATGTCTATTATGTGAATACCTAGGAGTGAGACTTCTGGACCACAAGGTGTGCAACATATGTTAAGTGTAGTAGACCTGCCCCAAAGCTGTTCCAAACCCAACTTCTAGTCTAGCAGTGTGGGAGAGGAGTGCAAGTGTGCGCTGCATACAGTGAGGCCAGATACACAGTATTACAAAAAGTACACCAGCGTACTAGAGACAGTATTACTCCCTGCCTAGGAAATGGAAGTAAATCGACTAAAGGTTATTTGTTGGCATTATTAACTTCAGTGAAGAAATTAAATGCAAGGTAATACACTAAAATGAATACTAATCCTACATAATGGGGCTGGAGAAACGACTCAGCAGTTAAGAGCATTGGGCATTTCCAGCACCCACATGGTGGCTAACCAGCTGTAACTTCAGTTCCAGGGGATACTATGCTCTCTTCTGGCCTCTGTGGCCACTGCACACGTGATACGTGTACACATATGCAGGCAAAACGCTCATATACATAATATAGAAACTCATACAATAATTTTAAAAACAATAATGATGTTACATAGTGACAACCAAATAAGTAATAGGATAAAAGGAAGCCTATTGATAAAGGAAAACATAAAATATAGAGTATTAATTCTGATATACAATATGTATGATATTTACATCACAGACATTACTTATAATCACTATTAAGCAATTTCAGTAAAGCTATGCTATGGTTTCAAACAAGAAGAAAAATTTGATTTTTTTTAACTTTACAAGGTTATTTTCTGATTTCTTTAAAAACAACTGGAGTAATGCCAGATTAAAATGTGAAAAAAATTAAATAGTATTCATCCTAGCAGATATTAAGATATATTATAATGGACATTGATTCAATATTATAGAATTACAGGAATTGACAGAGTGTCCCAGAGCAAATCAGCTAACCTAGAAATACATGTAATTACATGTGGGAATTTAAGGAGTGGCATTATAAGACTGAGCATAGTGGGTGTAGTGCTGCATATATAATCCCAGCACTTGTCAGTGATGGCAGGAGGATCAGGAGTTCAAATCATCCTTGGCTATATAGAAAATTGGAGGCCAGCCTGGGCTACAGGCTCAAAACAACAAAACAAACAAAGTGATATTATAATTTTAATGCAGAGAACAACATTAAGAAAGACTTTGTGCTTCTAAAAACATTTTTAAATTACACTTATTTATTCATTTTGTCTGTGTCTGTGGAGGGGAGTGATGCAGATGTCATGGTGCATGTGTGGAGATTGGAGGACAATTTTAGGGAATTGGTTCTCTCCTTTCACCATATGGGTCCAAGGGATCGAACTCAGGTTGTCAGTCTTTACAGCAAGCACCCTTACCCACTAAGCTATCTCAAGGACCCCAAATATTACAGTTATTTATTTAATATGGGACAGTGTACACATGCGTGTGTAGATGTCAGAGGACAATTTGCAGGGGTTGGCTCCCTCTTTCTACCATGTAGGTCCTGAGGATTGACCGCAGGTCATCGGGCTTGGCAGCAAGCACTGTAAGGAGCTAAGCCATCTCGCCTACCCAGTTTGGACTTTTTAACCAATGTTTTACAGTCTTTCTTCACTTAATGGTCTAAAAATCTCAGAAAAAGTTAATACTATTTCCCATTTTATAGATGAGAAACTGAATTTTAGAAAAAGCAAGTTGCCCAAGACCCAATTCTTCCAGGGCAGGAGAAAGGCACTAGTCCAAGCTAACTTTATAGGGCAGAGGAAGGGCATGTCCAAGGAGACGAGACTGAAGGACACAGCATATACCCAATAAGCAAGACAAAGGTGACCATTGTGCATGTTTGCACCACTCCAATCACAGAGCTTCTCCAATAATAAGTGAAATGAAGGTCATGCTACATGCAAGTCATGGCAAATTGAATGCGATTAGAAAAGAATGGCTTAGGGGCTGGAGAGATGACTCTGCAGTTAAGAGCACATACTACTCTTGCAGAAGACCTGAGTTCAGTACCCAGCACCCACACTGAGCAACTTACAGCTGCCTGTAACTCTAGCTCCAGAGATTCTGACGCCATCTTCTGGCCTCCACAAGCATCTGCACTCAGGTGCACATACACACAGACACACACACGTAATTACATATGTAACTAAAAATAAAATAACTCTTTAGATAAAAAAGCTTAGCCTGGTTGGTAATCACATTGCAGGGATTTTGCATGTTACTTCATACTTTTCTAATTGCTGGGACTGGAGGTGTAACTCAGTGGCAGAATACTAACTTGCAGAAGACCCCAGAGGTTCCATGCCCAGCACCACACACACACACACACACACACACACACACACACACACACACAAAGAGATTGCTTTATCAGAAAAATTTTACTGGTTTAATGTTTAATGTCATTTATAAAAACACATACATTTCCCTAAGATGAAAATATTAATGAGTGTGTTTGATACGTGGTGTAGCTGATGATTACCTAAGTGACATACACATGTCACAATGCATCTAGCTGACTGGGAATGGTGGCACACACCTGTCATCCAAGGCTGAAGCAGGAGGATCACAGTTTCTAGGCTGGGCTACATAGTGAGACACTATCTCTAAAAAACAAAACAAAAAAAATGACAAATAAATTAAAGCATCAAGTTGTACTCTGAGGTCTATTCATTTTGCTGTATCTATCTCAATCTTTAAAACACACACACACACAAATACAGAAAAGCATAATAAGGATGAAATCAGATTTATCTTTAAGTTAGAAAATCAGTAGAAATAATTAGATACCACGAAGATCAAGATTAGTATAAATTTTTGGCATGACCAACGTAAGACAGTCAGTCTGCAAGTGTGAAGTTCAGCTTCTCTTGAGAGTTGAAGCAAGAAGGAGTGATGGCCAGAGCAGAGCTCATGGTGGTCACTGAGGCAAATGCATAGCAGCCGCTTAGAAGGAATGCAGTCCACACCAGGGAAAAGCCCTGAAACTTCTCCCGCGAGTCCTCATAAAGGGCTATTATATGATGTAATCTACAATGTCCTCAGTAACACCTAAGTTATTAAAATAATGACTTCTGAGCGTCGTTATGTCATTTCTCAATATAAGCCTGTGGAGTGATGCTATTAAAAAAAAAAAAAAAAAGCTGTTTTATCTGGGATAAACCTTATGGTTCAATTATGTAGGTTTCTGGTGATGTGGATTAGATGAAGAATAAAACTTAGCAAACTGGGAGCACTGGTCCTTAACCAGGGTAAGCTTTGTCCCCCATGGGGGACATTTGACAGTATATCAGGAGATGCTTTCAGTTGTCACAACTAGGGAGAAGCTGCTGCTGCCATCTAGTAAGCAGACCAGTGATGCTACTTAGTGTCTCAAGATGCACGGAACAGTTCTCAGAGCAAAGAGCTTCCTAACCCAAACAGTCTTTGCTCCAAGCTTGCAGTCTAGGATAGGATTTCTTAAACTTTTCCTGCTTGTCATAACGTTTTGCCTGAGAAATTTTTACTTGATTCCTGGGCGTATAGGTATATAAAGTTGTATGTATACATATAAAGTATTGACATAAATTATAAAGAAAATTATTTTATAGAAATTCATTGGTATGCCTACATTACCATTTATTAATTTTTATGTGTATGCCTGTATTGCCTGCATGTAGATAAGTGCACCCATGTCATACAATGCCTGCAGAAGACAAAAGAGGCTGTCGGATCCCCTGGAACTGGAGTTAAAGACAGTTGTTAGCTGCCATGTGGGTGCTGGGGTTTGAACCCAGGTCTTCTGTAAGAACAGTCAGTATTCTTAACTGCTGAGCCATCTCTCCAGGCCCTGAGATGGAGGTGATTTTTATTTTTACACAAAGAATTAAATCTTGGCTGAATATTTGATACCACAGGATACAAAGCATATTCAACTTTTTTAGAATCGATTGATATTTTGGTTTTATATTCAACAATGGTGAGAATGTAACTTTGTATAAATATATGGCATAAAATGACAGAAGTATGTTTAGGATCAATTTGGAAATTGTGGAAAATTCTGTCCAAATTCTAAGCCAAAATTCACTTAACTATTTTTAAAATGAAAATCAAATAAGCAACTCAAACAGCAACTTTAGGAGGTTTTTTTCCTCTTCTTAAAAAAAATTTAATTTTGTGGGGCTAGAGCGATGACTCAGTGGTTGTGGTTAAGAGATCCTGCTGCTCTTGCAGAGGACCTGGGTTCGGTTCCCAGCATCCACATGGTAACTAACAACCTTCCGTAATTCCAGTTCCAGAGTATCCAACACCCTCTTCTGGCCTCCATGGGCACTGCACACATGTGGTGCTCTTACATACAGGCAGATAAAGCATTCATGCACATAAAAATTAAAGTAAATAAAATATTAAAATAAATAAAATTTCATTTTTTATGTGTATATTGCACATGTGCCATGGAGTGTGGGGGGTCAGAACACACTTATGGGAGTCAGTTCTCTCCTTCCACCATGTGGATCCCTCACATCAAACTCGGGTTGTCAGCTTGGTGGCAGACACCTTTGCCCATTGAGTGATCTCTCCAGATCATTTATTTTTTCTTTTCCTTTATTTTCTTTTTCTCAGATTCTGTGTGTGGTCATTCATCCTGTCTGGGTCACATCTTCCCAACTTTGTCCTCAGAGAGAGAGAAGTTTTTTCCCTTAGTTCTAATTTGGAAAGTCCCTAGAAAGATGTCTAGACCACCTTTCATGACCTGCCCTCAAAATGATTATTGTGTTTCCAATAGGGCCAAAAGAAGTAATTTCCAAATGACAACTTAATAAGAGACAATTTCAAGCCTGGGATGGTGGCACACACCTTTAATCCCAGCACTTGGGAGGCAGAGGCAGGAGAACCTCTGTGAGATCAGGGTTGGCCTAGTCTACATAATGCATTCTAGGCCAGCTGAGGCTACAAGGAGACCTTGTCCTGAGAGATAGATACAGAGAGAGAGAGAGAGAGAGAGAGAGAGAGAGAGAGAGAGAATACAAAATTGGAAGTATATGTCTATCAAACCAATTGTATCTGTTTTAACAGTAGACAATATTTATATTTTCTCTGTGCCTCCCTATGGCCCTATGTATAGTTTTTCTTTGCTCCTCTAAGAGTAAGTTATAAATAATAGTAGTTTACCCCTAAGTATGCCATGCATTTCCCAAGATCAAGGATATCGCTTATGTAGCTACATTACTGTGATCATATTCAGAGCATTTAACAATGAACTCATACTGTTACCTAATACAGTTCATCATCCCACTCTCCTTACCCTCCCTCTTTTTTTTTTTTTAGTATTTTATTTGTTATTTTTATTTCATGTGTATGGGTATATTGCCTGCATGTGTGTAAGTGCACCCATGTCATGCGATGCTCACAGAGGTCAGAAGAGAGAATCAAATCCCCTGGAACTGGAGTTACAAATAGTTGTAGGCCACCAGGTGGGTGCTGGGAACTGAACGCAGGTCCTCTGTAAGAGCAGCCAGTGCTCTTAATCGATGAGCCATCTCTCCAGTTCCTCACCTTCCCTCTTGATCTGGGATAACACACTATGTTCAGTGGTTGTAACACTGTGATCTCCATTACTTTGGTGCTCAGTGCAGTGGTATGAGTGTAGGTTGGATGTTTTATAGAATATCCCTCAGTTTGCTTGTGTCTCATGGTTCCTCACTGTGAGATCTAGTGATTTATTTTTGACAGGAATTCTACACAATGGTATGCTGGAGACAGCTTGTACCAGCTCCTGGGAGTCAGTTCTCACATCTCTTTCCAATCCTGTGTTCAGCGGAATTATATTGGTAGCTTGAAATAGACCATGGTGGGGCTTATTAACCATATAGAAAACATATAAATCAACAAATGCTGTAAATAAGAGTTTTGTCCACCTCTTGGTTTCCAGTTGTGAGCTAGTTACACTTATCAGCATAGCACATTTTGTATGTGTGCGTGCGTGTGTGCCGGTCTGTCTGTCTCCTCGGCACACAGTGCTTTTTTATTCTCCTTTTGGTATTCTGGTCATTGGGTTGAGATAGCATCTGTCAGGTTCTCCTATGAAGAAGACTCACTATTTTTCCCTTTGTAATTAATAAGCAATATAGGATGAGATGATAGTCATAGCATCATAGTGATAACATAATTATCCTGTCCTATTTGTAATCAGACTTTCATTAATAGTTTTTATTTATTGAAGACTGTACTTAGGGCTCTGGTCATGTAGCTCAGTTGCAGAGCACTTGCCAGGTATATATGAGGGTCTGAATTCATGCATAGAATCATAAATACAAGACCACCACCACCACCAAGTACTAAATCCATTAGTGCTGTAATAATTGCAAATAGTAATTTTCTCTTCCATTTTGTCTACACTTATTTGCTTATTGATGCTTTTAGCAGTCCTCAGGCTTGGGTCTAGGTCCTCACAAATGCTAGGCAAATGCTCTTTCACTGAACTACAGCCTCAGCATCTTCTCCATTTATTTTTCGGTGTTCTATAGCTTCTTTTTTAATATAAACTATTAAGTTTAAAATATTAAGCCCTAAAATAGATGATTAGTGAAATTAGGAAGCATCCTTGGCATCTCTTAACAGTTTGTCAGTTTATAACAGGTTGTTATAAAGCAGGTTTTGTTATAACAGGTCATTAATAGCCATGGCTATAGTGTAAAGTAATTTTCTATCGAGTACAACATCCAGTAGGATAAACTGACTGGATCTTCAGAATTGAGTCTCCCATTCTACTATGAAAGGGTACATTTGTTGATGACATATTGTCCCCCTATCAATGGAGGTAACATCTTGAATCATTTTCCACAGTCATTCCTGAATCCAGACTGTTGCTGAGAGATGTGGCAATGGAGTTAGAGAAGGTTAACTAAACATAGCAGAATGGACAGAACACTGAACCGGAAGTCTGGGGTCATCACATGCAAGGAGACTGGATGTCACAAGCCGTCTCCCTGATTCTCATTGCCGTCAGTCTTCTTTGAAACCATTGGGTCATCTTTTCACTAAACTCTCTTTTCAGTCCTAGAACTTTCTTTTACTCAGTCCCCTTCATTGACGATCAAGACCTAGAATTCACCTAGTTAGCACAGTGAGAGATCCAAGGTGAACCACGACCTGGGGGTTGCACTCCTAATGCAGCTCTGTTAGCTGTGAGGGTATAGCACTGGGACAGGGTACTCTCATTTTACCTTTGTGCATTCAATCCCATCATCTGACTCATGGCTCTGGTTCTCTTTGTTTATCCCTGGCAGTCTTAGAAACCCACTGGAGAATCTCCTCACCTTTCTCTTGAGGAGCTCCCTCTCTCAAGTGTTAGCTTGCCCTGAATATAATTACCTCTGTTGCCATGGTTGGAGGTAAAAGAAATCTTCTGCTCTGGGCAGTCTGCAGTTTTAAAACAACATTGATATTTTAGGCATGAACTTTTATAGTTCTTTGTAAGTCTTAATTGAATTTTGCCAAATGAAATTGCTGGGAACTGGGCAAATAGGGTTATTCTTGATGGATGCATTGTTTAGTGGACTAACTCTGTGAGGGATTCTAATAACACTGGCAATCAGAATTAGGACTTGGATTTAGAGAATAGGTTGTTATGCATAGGGTGAGGTGGGGACTGAGGATTATAAAAGAATTTGGGGCTTTTGCCAAGCCATGGATTTTCTTCTCTACCTGGAACAAGATTTAAGACACCGTTCCTTTATCCCATCTTTACCCTCCCCAACCAGAGTTGAGCCTGGGCCATGCTCGGTTGGAAAGTGCACAGGTGACCGAGTGTTTGAACCCTGTAACTTGGCGCTTTTGCCAAGCCATGGATTTTCTTCTCTACCTGGAACAAGATTTAAGACATCGTTCCTTTATCCCATCTTTACCCTCCCCAATCAGAGTTGAGCCTGGGCCATGTTCGGTTGGAAAGTGCACAGGTGACCGAGTGTTTGAACCCTGTAACTTGGCACTGTCTGGTACTTTCCATGCTTCAGTTCCTCCTTTCAGCATTTTTAATATTTAATGGCAGCTTCCTCGGAGATATCTGCTTTAGGTATCTTCTTTTTATCTGTCTGCTCAACTCCCATTTGCTAAATTGAAAAGGTGGTGTCTAGAATACTTTTCAGATGACTCACCCAAGGTTCTGAGGAGGCAAAGGGAGTCAGTGGGGATCCAAGGGGTTAGCAGGAATTTTCAGTTCACTTTATTCATCTTTGGTTTTTGTAATCCCCAAATAATACACCTTTTCTCTTCTCTGAGACATTAAGACAAATTTGACTTTAACTTTGAGTCCTGGACTATTTTCAAAGCCAGGGATGTTTGGGGGTTGTCCTTTCGGAGTCTCTCTTCTCCTCCAGGAGTTTCTTTGTGTTTGAATTTAAGGAATTTAACCTTCTTTAAATGTAATCTGATCAACACCCACCTCACCTGGTGGATTAACCACTTCATCATCTCTCCCAGATTAGAAGACCACTGTTTCTTGCTGGGAAGACAGAGGGCCATTGATTCCCATGCTTAGCCTGGCTTTCTTTAGCTTTCTTTGATTTTGTAATCGGTTCTTTAGAGATTGTGGGCGAGCTTTGAATTCCAAGGCTTGGGGTCTGTCATCTTTCCTTTGAAGTAGATCTTCTGCCTTGAGTTTCAGAATGGAGGACTGTCCTTAGGTAGCTGAAATTATTTGTTTTCATTTTCTAATATAAGGGAAACATGAATAATTATCACTGCTAGAAAACCCTGGGGTTTACTTCGTTTTTAGCTCTCATATACAAAAGATGGGGGCGGGAGCTCAAGACATAGTGCACATCTGGAGACCAACGGGTGACTTTGTGGAGTTGATTCTCTTCTTCCACCTTTACGAGTCCCAGTGATTGAGCTCAGATCGCCAGGTTGGCTACCTGCTGAGCTCTCTGGCCAGCCCTGGTTTTCTTTGCTGTTGCTTATTTCATTTTATGGCTTTTATAAGAATTATTATTAGTTTGGGTTTTTTTGTCTGTGAACTCTAATCAAATCGCTTGGAATGCTAGGAGACAAGTTTAATCTTTCCAGAAACTCTCACTGAGGATAACTACCCCTGTAAATCTGCTATTGTACATGGGCTCAAAATTATTTTAGAGTTGTACTTGGGATCACTAGGAAATACTCCAGCTCAGGTTCGACAAGGAAAGGAAGGAAGAAAGAGCAGCAGGCACTTTCCCAGCCCTTAAACAGGCACTTCCAAGTGCTAATTATGCTGCACTTAACAAGGCTGGGCTGGTGAATTATTTCTACATGTGTTCATACTTACTAGCTCCTGTACTTCCCCAAATACTTTAAATTAAAAATTCCTCTATACTGGCTTACACAATACAGTCCTGAAACTTACATATGTCACCATTTAAAGATACAGGTAAAGGTGCTTGGAATACTCTTTCCAGATAGTTGTACATGTCTACTAGACTACTGAAGAAATCATTCTTGTTAACCAAAGCCCTAGAACTCCAACTTTCCCTCATATCTTGAAGGATGAAGAAATAAAAGAAAGGAAAAATGATAAATTAGAGTTCATCATCAAACTTGCAAAACAACAGAATTTTAGACTTCAGCATTTAACGTGACTGATTTTTAAGACTTCTCATTTTAGCTAGAATAGAGCAGATATTAATAATATGTCACTGACAATGAAGTGAATTTATGTTTTAATAATATTTGCATTGTGTGTGTACTGAAATAACCATGCTGTGACACAGGGAGGTGGGGTGGGGTGATTATCTCAGGAAAACCCACTACAAACAAATCTAGAAAAATCTACAGAACTTAAAAATTAGTTTGCAGAGAGAAAAAAATAAAATTATAAACTTAGAGATTACTTAAACTTTCAAGCCCAAAAGTTATTCATTTTTCCCCAATATTGCTCTCTGAGCAAAATTCCCCTTAACGCGCGCGCGCGCACACACACACACACACACACACACACACACACACACACACACACTCCTCCTTCCCTGAGCTCTCAGCACACCCCCCTCCTTTGCAATGGTATGTTCTGCATTTGATCGTAAACTGGAGGTGCCAAGCCGTGACAGCTTCTCCAGCTCCAGAGCCTTTTGCTTCCACCCTGGGCAGCCCTTGTATTCAGTGATGTGCTCCTCTTCCATCCACAGGAACAAATCGAAGTAGACAGTGAGACCATCTTCAAGTTGGCAGCCCTGGTTCTGCAGGTAAGAGTTCACGCCTGCCTTCTGCAGCTCCCTTTTGTTTCCTGGCTTCTCCTAACTTGCCTGCAACTCTGAAACTTTTGCGCTAGGTCAGTATCTGATGGATTCTGAAACCAGTTAGCTGTTTGTCATGAGAACTGTGACCCTCTGAATTCTTTTTAAAATCATTTGCATGAGCAATAATGTGATAGTGTTTCTCAAAAAAGAAAAAAAAAATGAAATGTAGACTGCTCCAAGGGAAAAGAGTTCAGATCATATTCTTGAAAGAGAACTCTTGAGTTCCTTGAATTTGGGAGGCAGCAGTTGTTAGAACAGCTGTAATTTTCATTTAAATTTAGTAACTTTTGTATACATTTTCTTGAGGGTGTGTAAAGAGCCCTTTAATTCTTAAAGGCACCAGTGACTAAAATAGCAAAGTCTGTTTCTGTAGTCGTTTAAAAAGTAAAGAGAAAAATAATAAAAATTATAAATAAAATTTCTTTAAATAGTAAAGAGAAAACAAATATTGTCTGTTTACTTACTGGGGTCATGGTTTAAAAAGTCTAATCTAAAGAATGTGACACTTGAATGCAAGAGTGTTTAGCATGTGATCCTAGAAATGTAAGGAGAAGTAATTATCTGTACTTTTTCATATATATTACAAAATATATAGTCATAAGCCTCTTCTCTTAATGATAAGATATACTGGTGTTTTCTTATCAATATGGCATTCTTGTTCATGACCATGGGGATAGTATTTCTTATGTACCTTTCAGCAGAAAGCTCTGAACTTTGAGAGGGAAAATAACCAGGGATAATTCATTCATTGAGCTTAGCATAAATACATATTGATCATGTCTTTATTTTTATTTCAGGAAGCCAAAGGAGATTACAGCAGGTAATGATTCCTTTTCTGATATTACTATGTAAAATAATGCTCCACAATCATTGTATGAGTTATTTTAAATAACAATGGATGCAAAATCAAAAGAGAGCAGATCCCAAAGCAGGAGCCTCCCAGCTCTTCTCTCTTCAAATAGAGACCTATTATTCTTTTTGTGAATGAATCTGAGAACGACCCTTTCTTACTATTTTTCAAGCCAGAGAGAATTAGAGTCTGAAGTCCTCCAAGGCTCTAATAATTCAATCACCTTAATTATTAAGATGAAGAAATCTATAAAAAGCTTTAGTAACTAGTACTGATTTTTTAAAACATATAATGATGCTGAGTGTAAAGGGTTCCAATGTGTGCAGAAACAGATTAAATCCATCAGCTGCTTAGTTAAGGGATTAATAGGGGCTTTCTTGTGCAGCTGCCCTGAAGGGGCCTCACTCTTCACACACTTGACCTAGCAGTTGTATTGTTGCTGCAGACACTGCTGCTAACTGCCTCTCTGGCCACATCATCAGAGAACATTTGTGTTTGAATTCACCCTCTCTGATACTGTCCCTTTAATGCGATAGCAGAAGGTGGAGAAGTGGAAATTGTTAAAGGTGGAGGGGAGGCCTCTGATGAGAAGCAGCACCCAGGCCAATGACCCATTGAAAGCCTGGCCTCTGCCACGTTAGCATTCTACTTCTGTAAACTTCACCCAGAGATTATTTACAGATCACCTAGTACTCATTCCCAGCCAAGCCTTTGAATAATATGCTCCTTAACAGACTGATAAAATAATGTTTTCCAAGCCTGACAACTTCCAGCTCTTGAGTAGTAATCCGCTCTCCTCACCTGCCCATCCAGAGGGATAGAGTTGGGGTTTCCACTTAATACCCCATGAGTCACTCACTCACCACTCTCTCATCCTGTGTGTGTGTGTGTGTGTGTGTGTGTGTGTGTGTGTGTGCCTGCCTGCGTGCAATTTTTGTTCTGTTTTCAGTTTCGGTTGTTTGCAGTATTGGGGGATGAACCACTTTTATATTTTTTTCAACTTATTAAGAAATGCTTTGAAAGAATCATGACAGTCAACAACGACTAGTATGTTTAAACTGAGAGAAAATGAAAGTACTTTATTGAAGTGTTGCCTGATTCTATAATTGGAAATAAAACCAGTCAAGCTCTTTAAGCTTTAAGAAGACAGATGAGCCTGGCATAGTGGTGCACACCTGTGGTCCCAGCACTCAGGAAGTGGTGGTGGGAAGGTCAGAAGTTCAAAATCATCCTCAGCTATATAGGGAGTTCTAGGCCAGCCTAGGCTACATGAGACCCTGTCTCAGAAAAGAAAGAAGAGGGGGAAGAGAGGAAGAGGAGAAAGGAGAAGCCATCAAGTGTGGTAGTGGTTCATTCTGTAACCCAAACACTTGGGAGGTAGAAGCATGGGGATCGGGAGCCCAAGGTCTTTCTCAGCTACATGGCAAGTTTGAGGCTAACCTGGGCTACATGAGACCCTGTCTCAAAAACAAAACCAAAAAAAGGAAAAACCAGGGGCTTAGAGAGATGGCTTAGCAGTGAAGAGTGCTCAGTGCTCTCCAGAGGGCCGGAGTTCAGGTCCCAGTACCCAGCCAACTCCAAACCATCTGTAACTCCATGGGATACAATACTGTCTTCTGGCCTCTGAGGGTACCTGCATACATGTAACATGCATGTATACAAACACACACAAAATTTTTAATTTTTGGGGGGGATCTTTTTGAGACAGGGGCTCCCTGTAGCCCCAGCTGTCCTGGAACTCACTATGTAGACCAGGCTGGACTTGAACTCACAGAGATCGGCCTGTCTCTGCCTCCCAAGTACCGGGATTAAAGGCGTGCACTGCCACGCCCAGCAAAATTTTTAATTTTTTAAAAAAATAAGTGTGATGGTGGCTCAGGCCTGTAATCCCAGCACTTTGAAGGCTTAGGCAGAGTTATCTCAACCAAAGGCAGATCTGGCAATATAATAAGACTTTTTTATTTTATTTTATTTTATTTTATTTATTATTTTTATTTTATGTGCATGAATGTATTGCCTGCATGTGTGTTAAGTGTACCACTGTCATGCAATGCCTGTAGAGGACAGAAGAGGCTGTCGGATCCCCTGGAACTGGAGTTACGGACAGTTGTTAGCTTGTTCTTAACTGCTGGGCCATCTCTCCAGACCCAAGACTTTGTTTTTTATTTATTTTTATTTAATGTGTTTGAGTGTTCTGCCTGCATATTATGTATAAATGTACCTGTGCAGGCAATGCAGACAGAGGTCAGAAGAGAGCATCGGATCCTCTGGAACTGGAGTTACAGGTAGTTGTTAGCAGCCATGTGGGTGTTGGGAACCAAACCCAGGTCCTCTGCAAGAATAGCAGATGCTTTTAACCACTGAACCACTGAGCTGTCGCTCCAGTCCCAAGATCTGGTTTTAAAAACAAAACAAAATGAACAAAACAAAACAAAAAAAGGAAAGGAAAGGAAAGGAAATGGCAGAGGATAAACAGATAAATTGATAGTCAAGTTTCTAGATCAAGAACAGCCTGTACAGCTGTCCCAGCTATCACTCTTTAGGAAGTAACCACACCCCCAGAAGCATCAGATGTGTGAAGAATGCCGTCACATACTGGGTAGTGTGTGTGTGTGTGTGTGTGTGTATTGAAATCTAGAGTTGTACAGGGCACTTCTGAAGTCAGTTTACCATGTGGGCTCCAGGCTCTGCAGTGTGGATCTCTCAGCTGCCTTCCCCACTTTGTCAGGGCCCAGCAGGTGTCAGAGGCCCTGAGCCTCAGTTTCCTCATCAGTGAATGACAACCTACTCCTTAGGAGTGCTCTGAGGGTTGAATGGAAAGACATCCTGCAGCAATCAGCTAACTACACAGAAGCTGTTCTAATAGTTTACTGTGGTTACTGCCCTGTTCATCCATGTCAAAATTCTGTCTGGTCTCATCCTGCTTCAAAGAAGAGTTTTGAGACAGAGGTGAGTCCATGAAAGCAGGAAAGGGAGGGAGAGAGGGAGGGAGGGAGAGAGAGAAGAGAGAGGTTTATTTCACCAGCATCCTTTAGGGAGACCCTGGGCCTGACATACAGGGTGGCTGCCAGGGACCCTCCTTGAGGAACGCAGGCATTTCAGCCCTAGATTGCAGTGTTTGCTCTTGCTGACTTAACTCTGACCAAGCCCCATCCAGTCTTTTTCCTTCACTTAAGCTGGATTCTAGTAGTTTCCTGAGAGATCATTAGGCTAAAGAAAATGTCATACACTGTCTTGAAATTGCATACCTATGCCAAATAGTAGACAGGACACAGATCTGAGTCTTGCACAAATCATCAGTGTTACCCTGAATGAGCCATTTGACCTTCCTGAGCCTCATTTTCCTCCTCTGTAAATTGGGGTTCCTCAAAATGACAACATTGCAATGTGGTTTTGAGGAGTTTAATAAAATAGAGGGACTCTGTAAATTATAAGTTTTAGTTATTGGTAACAAGTGTGAAAGAATAAAAAATATAAATAGCTGTCACTGCAATTACAGCAGAGCAGAATTCCAGTTCATTCCACCCGTCACTGTCTAACCTCCTCCCCTGAGTAGGCAGAATATAGTTTTTTTCCTCCAAAAAAGTTTTATAGAAATAATTTGGGAAAATCAGGCAAAATAAAATATGATTGATCAGTGTTACTGGAAATTTTGCAGTGCCTCTTTGTGGCCACCAGATTACAGGGGAAATTGAGGTCCCCTCTTAAGAGCTTTTAGTCTCATTAATTAAAAAAAAAAAATTTAAGCCATGCATAATGGCACATGCCTTTAATCCCCACACTTCAGAGGCAGAGGCAGGTGGATCTCTGAGATCAATGCCAGCCTGGTCTACATGGTGAATTCCAGTCCAGCTGTGACTACAGGGAGACCATGTCTCAAAACAACAACAACAAACAACTTAATGAACTCAAAGAGAAGCTCAAAGCAATTTTATTAGAGTTTACAAGAAAAAGCCCAGGGTGGCAAACTGTAAATCTCTATAGCTGCTGGAAGAGAATGGGGAAGAAAGGGATTGGCCATGCTGTTTGAATTAAGCTAGCATGGAGGTCATCCACATGGCAGGGAGTGGGGGAGGGGAGGGAACGTTAGGGAAAGAGGAAGGAAACATAGAGTGTGAGGAAAAGCAAAGATAGAAAAAAGGAAAGGAAAACTAAGCTTTTCTGAGTCATTCAGAAAATAAGGCAAACTTAGCAAAGCATCATACTTGCTCTCTGCAAGACACTGCGGGGGCACAGAGGGTCCTGGAAGGAAAAGCACAAGGGCTCACTAAAGGGAAAATTATTCCTCTTGATTCTTTAGCAGAGCTTAAGGTGACACCACCTTCCTATGCACTATGTATAAATTTTTAAAGACTGGAGACTTTCTTTCTGTCTGTCTTCTTTCTTCCTTCCTTCCTTCCTTCCTTCCTTCCTTCCTTCCTTCCTTCCTTTCTTTCTTTCTTTTTCATATTCTGTCTGTCTTTCAGATAGGGTCTCTCTGTAGCCGCAGCTGGCTTGGAACTCCCTGTGTAGACCAGGCTGGCCTCAGTCTCACAGAGATCCACCTGCCTCTGCCAACGCTGAGATTAAAAGTGTGTGCCACCTCGATGAGCATTTTCTTTCTTTCAAAATTATTTTTTAGCACTCATGTATTTATTTGGTGGGGGTGGGAGTCACTGGTCATGTCTTGTGCACTTGGTCAGGCTTGGTGGCAAGCACCTTTACCTCTGAACCATCTCTGCCCTAAGGGGCAGACACCGTACAAGTTTCTGGATTTTTTTTTTTTTTTTTTCATTCTCTCTCTTCATTAACTGCTCTCCAGGCACCCAAAGGAGTTCCTTTCCCATGGGAAGCAGTTGCATTTTTATAGCACTATAAACTGGGAATATTGCCTCCCCATTTGAAGGTAGGTGTTAACATCCCCTCATTCTGACCCAGCAGTGAAGTGAAAATTGAAATCCCTCATTAAATTTCCCTTCTAAACAGAAGCACTCTGATCACATAGTTACTTGGTTAACTTCCAGCTTTCAGGATCTTCAAAACCAAACAAAACGCCTTTGCTTTTACAAATTCACTTGTGGCTGGCGGCACAGTGATAAAGCCTGGCTGGGTCAGCTTTCAGGAATTCTCTATTTTTGCCTGTGTTGTGTTACCAGGATGCTTGTTATCTTTGCAGTGTAAGGGGCTGACTTGCAAATTCAGACTGTCAGCTACTTAAAGCAAATAAAAGTCCCCACTTCGCTCTTAATGAACTTTCAGAGAGCAGAGCTTCCTACTGGTTATGATAGGGAACCTTGGCAGGAAACTAAGAAGGGGAATGTTCTGTTTTGTTTTTTGAGACAGGGTCTTACTATGTCCTGGAACTTAGTAGGTAGACCAGGCTGGTCTTGATCTTGCAGACATCTGCCTGACTCTGCCTCCTGAGTGCTGGATTAAAGGTATATGACACCATGTCTGGCAAAGGTTATTGTTTATTTTTTAAATATTGATTTATTTGGTTTATTCTATGTATTTGTGTGGGGGGGCGTGTTTGTGTGCCTGAATGTAAGTATGTGCATCACTTGCATGCAGGCAGTTGTGAACCACTGGACACAGGTGGTGAGAACCAAACTCAGGTCCTCTGCAAGAGCAACAAGTGCTTTTAACCACTGAGCTATCTCTCTAGCCCCTAGGGTTATTTTTAAGGGCATTCTGGAAGAAGTGTTTAAACAAAACCTGTTTGGAGGTAAAGTGGCACAAGGAGTAAAAAGAGAGGGGGCCCAGCAGTTAAGAGCACTGGTAGCTCCTATATGGCGGCTAACAACAGTCCATAGCTCCAATTCCATGGAATCTGGTGCCCTCTTCAGGCATTGCACAACACCAGTGCATCTACACACATGCAGGCAATACACTCACACATAAAATAAAATTTAAAAAAAAAGAGAGAGAGACTAGGAAAAGCAGAAGTTGGTGAATAATTGTGTCACGTAGACCAAGTGACCTGGATGCCAGGTTAGGGGTGTGTGTATACAGTGGAAGACGGTAATTTCCAGAGGTAAACAATAGTCATCAAGACTGTTTTAGGAATCACAAAGATAGCAAGATGGCTCAATGGCTAAAGATGCTTACCACCAAGCCTGACACCTCAAGTTCCATCCCTGTGACCCACATGGTAGAAAGAAAGAACTAACTCCTGAAAGTTGTCCTCTGACCTCACTCACATACTGTGACACTCTTTAAAACTCTTAAAAACAAAATCAGAGGCCTGAAGAGATGATGACTCAGTGGTCAAGACTGCTTGCCATTCTTCCAGAGGATATAAGTTCCCAGCACCCATATCAAGCAGTTCACAACTACCTATAACTCCAGGTCCAGTAGATCCAAAGCCCTCTTCTGGTCTCCAAGAGTTCCTGCATACACATGAGACACACACACACACACACACACACACACACACACACACGCACACATATTCACACACATACATAAAATTTTTAGAAGTTACACACACACACACACACACACACACACACACACATATTCACACACACATATTCACACACATACATAAAATTTTTAGAAGAAAAGAAATCTGCCCCTTAGCTGTTATACCTCTGGCACATTTACAGAGCTAAAATATAATTCTATTTTGGGATCTTTAAGTCAATTTAAGGAAGGAAAAAAAACAGCTACCAGAAATCAAACTCCATTCTGAGAACTTGCATGAGCTAGGAAGTACTAGTGATATCCTAGAGCTTTGGAATTTAACTGTTTAGGTTCAAATCCAGGCCCAGTTTCTTGATGGGTATGTTATCTGCCTTCTCTGGAATGCAGCTTGTCCAGATTAACAGCAGATTCTATCCTTAACACAGCCTAGTGTGGCTGCTATTACTAATAACTCTACCCTCCCAGCAACCTGTGAGGATGGCTTTATTAATGCTGTTCCCTTTTACATATAAGAACACTGAGCTTTGGATCCATGAACTAATCAACTGTCCAGGTCCTACAGCTGGAGAGTGGTTCATTGGAACTCTATGCTTCATGCACTTGACCACCAATAGTAGTTTCCTCATAACTCAAAGGAAACACAAACTTCTAAAAAATCATTACCTTCATTACTAGCACAGTAAAAAAGTCTATCTTGACAGAAATTGAACATTTCTATCTTATTTTAGGACAGGACTTTAGTGACTCAATAAAGCCTTATGGTGGATGGAAAGAAATTAAGCACATACATACATAAGCATCTTTAAAAAATTTTTATTACATTTATTTATTGAGGAGTGGGGGGAGGCACCTGTGCCATAGCACATGTGTGGAAATCAGTGCATATGTGGAAATCAGTGAACAGCTTGTGGGAGCCAGTTCTCTTCTTCTACCATGTGGGTCCCAGAGATTGGACTCAGGCTCCTGCTTGGCGGCAAGCACCTTTGCCCTCTGAGCCATCTTGCTAGCCCTCAGAGTTCTTTATGATGCTTGGTAAAAAGTTAGAGAGGCTGAGGTTTATTGCTCAGTTGGTAGCATTTACAAACCCCTGGGTTCAATTCCCAGCACCACATAAAACTAGCATGTTGGTGCATGCCTGTAATCCTAGCACTTGGGAGGTGAGAGTGAATCAATTCAGGGTCATCCTGGACTGCATAGTGAGTGTGAGGTTAGCTGGGCTACATGAGATCCTGTCTCAAAAACAAAAAAAATCAAACCAAGTTCCCCACGTTTTTGGTTTGCTTGTGTGTGCTGCAGATTCCCTGGGAGGGGTCACACCAGCAATGCTGGGTATATGAACAGCTTGCTAGACCCAGTGGACCTCAGGGGAAGTTCTGTGGACTTCACATCACTAACCACAGTCTTGCTGGGAATCAAGGACTTTGTGTTTTGCAGCTTAAGTATTTTGAACCTCAAAATACTTTGTATAACATACATGAAGAATTAGATGCAACTTAAAGAAAACAGAAGCCCTAAATAGATCAATTCTATTCTCTTGACTTCCTGGGATTCTCTCCACTGGAATGGACCAGGTCAGGACACTCATGACAGCTATGTGGGACTGGAGTGTGGTGTGACAGTGACTGGCTAAGGTGTTGGGCCAGCCTTCTACACCATTAGAAAGCAACAGACATGAACTACTTGGACTGCTCAGAGGCAGTGAAGGGCTGACATGGTGGGGAAGGAGCCCTGCATTCTTACTGATAAGTGTTTCCATGTCTTTTGGTGTGGTTCTGGAAATGCAGGGTGATAACAGGATCCCTAACCTAACCCAGTGCCGTTAGCTGTGCTTGCAGGGCTAATGCAGTTAATCCACAGTCTGCAGGATCAGGATGGGCCTGAGTCACTCAGGCAGGAAACAGGGACAAAGCTTTGGGGCTTCAAGTGGGCTGTACATAATTTCCACTTGTCTCAGTAGGAATGTTCCCAGATTTTGACTTTCCGTGCTCTGGGAGGAAACATGTTCTTGTAGTTCTCTGGCATGCCTGTTTTCTCACTCTAGATTTGAATGACAGATTTTTTAAATTAATGTAACGATGGCAAAATGTACCTAACATAGAAATTTACTGTTTCCTCCATCTTTAAGGATTCAAGGCAGTTGTATTAACTGAATTCATCAAGTGCAGCCAATCTTTGAAACTTTCATTTTGTAAAATTGAAACTCTAGTAATTAAATAAACAATATTAATTAATTAACTAATTAGAGTCTCTGTCAACTGTGGTTGTTTCTGTCCCTATCAATTTGATGAAAGTGAAAATTTTTTTTATTCTAAATATTTACAGATTTTCATGTTAACTTGATTCTCAGCCTAAATCATTCATATGAAGTCAATTTTTTTCTGCCAGTTATTGAGTTGACAGTTCAAGGTAGATATGACTAGAGTCCTAGGGAAGCTGACTAACAGGAAAATCCCTCATCACTTTTTCCTTTTTATCTGAAATTCTTTAGACTTAAAGAGAAAATAGTTCGACAGTTGATCCCCATCAGGCCTGCTGCAGGGCAGTCATTTCTCCTGCATTACTAGTTTGGCCCCACACAGAAATGCGCAGAGTTCTAAGTGACAGAGGCAGTGCTTCCCAAGCACTAGCTGGTGTCCTGCTTCAGGATGCATCTTTGGTGGAGGGCTGAGAGAGGAAGAGTTTGACACCTCGGCCGTGGGTTGACTGTGGTATTGAAAGAGCTGGTTTCAAGGCCACATTTCCATCAGGTGTCAGACTCTGGGATTCTGTCACACCAGTTCTTAAGCCGTTCCCAACACAGAACTAGGCAAATTACTTCTAAAGTCCTTTTCCAGGCTGGGCATAGTGGTGCATGTCTTTAATCCCAGGACTCAGAAGGTAGATGCAGGTGGATCTCTGTGAGTTTGAGGTCAGCCCAGTCTACATATTGAGTTTCAGACTAGCCAGCACTATAATACAGTGAGACCCTGTCTAAAAATAGATAAATAAATAAATAAATTAATTAATTAAATA
>NW_008331995.1:6895055-6912268 GCF_000622305.1 Nannospalax galili | reverse complement strand
AAATAAATAAATAAATAAATAAATAAATAAATAAATAAATCAGACTAAAGTCCTTTTCTCCTGTAGTTTATTACAAACCCTTGGGGTTACGAGATTTAGCAAATAAAAATATAGAATGCCAGGCTCAATTTGAATTATTATGACTGTGTCCTAAATATGTATTCTGGCAATTTTAACCTTGATCACCCAAGTTGCGTTCTCCTCAATGAAAATAATAATACCCCAGGCCAACAAGATGGCTCAGTGGAAAATGTGCTCGCCACCAAGACTGAGACCTGGGTTCAATCCCTGGAACCCACATGTTGGAAGGAAAGAACCAACTCCCTAAAGTTGTCCTCTGACCTCTACTCATGCACCAAGACACACACACAGAGAGAGAGAGAGAGAGAGAGAGAGAGAGAGAGAGAGAGAGAAATGTAAAATAATAATAGTAATCTCTCAACCTACTCTGAGAGTCTGATAAATGTAAAATGTTCTATAGTCTTGTTTAGCAAACTATGATGGGAAAGAAAGGCCCACATTTACTGAACTTGACCAGGTGCCTTGTGCCTTTGTAACAAACTGGACTCTACAAATATGTTACCACCTTGTTTTGTTTTGTGGGGCTTGGGTTTTTTTTGTTTGTTTGCTTAAGGCAGGTTCTCCCTGTAGCCCAAGCTAGCCAGGAACTTGCTATATAGACCAGGCTGCCATTAATCTCGTAGAGATCCACCTGCCTCTGTCTCCTGAGTGCACAAACTAAAAGTGTGTGCCAGCATATCAGGTACCATCTCTACATCTAAAATTAATCTGGAAACTTAGGCTCAGAAAGGGAGGTTTATCTAAGACCATAAAACTAGAAGTAGGAAACTTGGGAAAAAATACATTTTTGTTTTTGTTGAGACAGGGTCTCAGGGATCCCAGGCTGGCCTAGACCTTGCTATACAGCCAAAGATGATGACCTTGAGCTTTTGCTTCTCCTCCCTCTCCTTTTGGAGTGGTGGGATCACAGGCATGTACTACCACACCTGGTTTATGCAGTACTGAGGGTTGAACTTGGGGTTTCATGTGTGCTAGGCAAGTACTCTGCCAGTTGGGCTACATCCTGCCCCAAATCCAGTTCTAAATCCAAAACCTTATTATTCCAAGTATCAAGTGTAAGGCTGGTTGAGTTGGTCTTTTGATCTTTTTCAAAGTATCGCTTAGCTGCCCATGTGTCAGGTCTAGTGGGTTAGTGGGCAGACAAGAGTATGCTTTAAATCTTAGCTTCCTTATCTGAAAATAGAAATAGCACCCACCTCTTGGGTTGATATGAGGGTAAGATGAGTTCACATGAGCACAGTGATGAGGAGTCCTTGAGGCAGCAAGTGCCCAGGGTTGGGAATCCTTTGAAGTAAATTGCATTATTTTATTTTAATTGTTCAATTGAGGAGGAGCTGAGAGATCCTAGGGAAGCTGGAGACCTGGGGCAGCCTAGGAATGCATGTTCACACCTGAAGCCCAGAAGGCACTTCTCTTGTGGAGATGAAAGCGAAACCCAGCAGATAAGCACAATGGCCGCATAATGCATTCACTGCTCACATTGCACACTCTGCAAATAGTCACAACCTCATTTGGTTTAAAGTGTGATCCAGGAGGTATTTAGTGGGGTGAGGAGGAAAATCCGAGAGTGTAAAGAACCCATAGTTTAGGAAGGAAGGGGGATGGGGGTGTCTCACCAACTGTTGAGCTTTTCCTAGCCCCTCCTGGTCCCATTTTCTCCTCCCTGGAATTTTCTGCTATTCTTCCCACCAAGTGCCTGAGTTTGAGATCAAACTTCTGGCCCTTTGGACATGTTGCTAGCTACCACAGGGCCTTGGTAAGCCTTCAGACATGGCTGGGCCCCATTCCTCATCTGTGAACTTGGGAACTGGGACCTGCGAGTCCCAACTTGGCTGTTTACTTGGCTGGTTGGAGCTGTGCTTTTTAAATGTTTGCTCTATTCAGGTAGAAAGTGACAACAGCAAATTCTTTTAGCTGTTATGGAATTAGCTTTGTGAGTAGTTTTTTAAAACTGTAGTAATGAGGAATAGCTTAGGATTTAAGGGTGTAGGTTAGTAGTATAGTCTTTTGGGGGTAAGTGTGTAGCTCAGTTGGTATTGCTGACCTAGTATTCATGAAGCCTTGGGTTTGCTCCACAGCACCACATAAACGGCATATAGTGACATAAGCCTGTAGTCCCAGTACCTGGGAGGTGGAGGCAGAAAGATCCGAAGTTCAGGGTCATCCTTAACTACATTGCAAGGTAGATACCAGCTTGGACTACATGAGACTCTTTCTTTACTTCTCCTTACCCTTACCCTACCCCCAAATAATGTTATTAGATATTGAATGAACTTGAGCTCCATGCTGTCTGATTGACTGTGAGCAGAAGTGTCAGCTTGCTTCTTATAGTCTTCATCCTAGCCCAGGCCTCTGTTCCCAGAATGGTAGGAGAGGCGGTGCAGGGGTTACGAGAGAACCATGGATGCTTTTGTATGTGCGTGTGAGTACAAAACGCTGGGCTTCAGGAATACTTTTTGAGTCTGATAGGCTTCTGTAGAAATGTCAGGTTTCTTGGCTACGTTTCTACTCCCTATTTAAAAATTCCACTCAAAATAACTATGATCTAGCTTTGTAGATTATTTAAAACATTATTCGAAAAACAGAATTTGGGGCTGGGCGTGATGACACACTTGCAATCCCAGCACTTTGGAAGGTGGAGGCAGGAAGATCAAGAATTTAAGGCCAGGGCTGGAGAGATGGCTCAGCAGTTAAGACCACTCAGCAGTAAAGACCACTGTTCTTCCAGAGGACCTGGGTTCAGTTCTCAGCACCCACATGGTGGCTAACAACCATCCATAACTCCAGTTCCATTGGGATCCAGATGCTCTCCTCTGGCCTCTACAGGCTTTGTACACTTTCATGTACTTATAGATACAGGCAAAATACACATGTACATAAAATTAAAAATATGACTCAAAAATTTTTTTTGAAAAAGAACTCAAAGCTAACCTCAGCTACATAGCAAGTTCTAGATCAGCCTGGGCTATGTGAGTCCATGTCATTTTTTTTTAAAAAAAAAGTCCCAAACGGACTAATTTGGTATATTTTACTACTGAGACATGCATAGCCTGTAGTTTGGATTTGGTTTGGTTCAAGAACTACTGAGTGACAGATAATGTATTAAGTCTTGTTAGCTCAGATTCTTTGTAGAGTTAATCCAGTTTGAGTTAATCCTGTTTAATTTACAAAGAGAAGCTGCTGCCACCCAAGAGACACACATTCTGACGGAATTCACCAGAGGCCACCAGAATAAGGAAATCAGAAGCCTCTAGTCAAAATGACCAGTCTTCCCCTTGCCCTCTCTCTCCCTTCCTCATTTCCTGACCCCTCATTGTAGAAGCCGGAAGAAGTGGGGCAAAATAGCTGAAGTAAAGTAAGTTTGGCCTGCCTGCATGGTGAGGGTTTGACCTGGTATCTGCCACCCTGTGAGCATGAGCTGTTGTCCTCTAAGAGCTCTTGAGGGGATTAAGTGACTCCGTAGAGTTGTGTCACTGCTAGATTACCTGGAGTCTCCTGAAACTGCCTTCTGTGCTGTCCACCCAGAAGTCTGGGCTCCACCTCCCTGGCCATCTCTGTCTTTCAAATGGCAGTTTCCTGTTCCTGCCCAGAAAACATCTGTTTTATGTTGTGTTTATTCTACTGCAATGGCTCTTAAACCATTTAATAAATGCAGGTTTCTTGACCCCTTCCTAAACCTTTCTGATCCTGTAGGTCTGGAATAGAACCTGAGAACCTGACTTATTTTCTTTAAGACAGGGTGCTCTAGTTTGCTTTCAATTGCTATAATAAAAACACTGACCAAAACCAACTTCGGGGGCGGGGGGCGGTATTTCACTTTGCAGTACAGCTCATCCTTGAAGGGAGCCAGAGTGGGAACTCAGGGCAGGAACCTGGAAGCAGGGGCTGAAACCCAGACCACAGGAGGAACGCTGCCTACTCCCCTGGCCCATGCTCAGCCTGCTTTCTTATACAATGCCCTGCCTGGGGTGGCACTGCCCACAGTGGGTTGGATCCTCCCACATCACTAAACCATCAAGAAAACGTCCCACAGACATGGTCATAGTCAATCCAATGGGGAAAATTCCTCAACGAAGGTTCCCTCTACCCAAGTGTATCAAGTTGACAACTGAAGCTATGTAGAGCAGACAGGGTCTCATGTATCCCAGGTTGACCTCCAACTCACCATGTAGCTAAGAATGGCCTTCAACTTCTGATTCTCCTGTCTCCACCTCCCACATGATGAGGTTACATGACTGCATTGTCATATCTGGTTTATGCAGCATTAGGGTTGGAAATAGAGAAGTAACCAACATCACACAGTGGGCTGTGTCACTAGGCTATAACAACTAGAAGGTTGGGTGTATCAAATACATTTTGTTTTTTAGACAGAGTCTCTCTGTAGCTCCAGCTGGCCTGGAACTCACTGTGTAGGCCAGGCTGGCCTTGAACTCATGGAGATCCACCTGCCTCTGCCTCCTGAGTGCTGTGATTAAAGGCGTGAGCCACCACACCTGGCTTCAAATACATTTTTTTAATGGGCATGGTGGCATATGCCTGTAAATATTAGCACTCTGGAGGCTAATAGTGTGACATTGTGAGCTCAAGGCCAGCCTGGGCTACATAGTGAATCACTGTTTTTAAAAACTGAATTTTCAGTGCCCAGTGACATGGCTCAGTGGGTAAAAATACTTTCTGTACATGTCTGATGACCTGAGTATAATCCCCCAAAGACACAAAAAGCTGAATGCTGTGGCACATACCTGTTATCCCAGGAGTCTTAAGGCAAGATGCGTGGTGGAGACAGGAGAATCACCTGGAAACTTGTAAGTCGGTCTGGAGCAGGACACAGAGGCAGGAACAAGAGAGAACCTGCCTTAACCAGGTGGAAGGAAAGAACTGACTTCTGAAAGTTGTCCTCTGACCTCCACACATGCACTATGGCACATATGTGTATCTACATACACACACACATACTTTTTTAATTAAAAATAAGAATTTTCTGACCAGAGGTATCAGCATTAAATAAGAAACTGCTATAAATTCAGGCTCTTGGGCTAGAGATGTGGGTTAGTTGGTAGAGAGGGCTTGCCTAACCTGTATAAAATCCTAGATTTGATCCCTAGCACTGTATAAACTGGGCATGATGGCACATGCCTGAAGTCCTAGCACTGAAAGGAAGGCAGTGGGTGTAGGAAGATCAGAAGTCCAAGGCCGTCCTCCAATACGTAGCAAATTCAAGGCCAGCCTGGGATACGTGAAGCTATTTCACAAAAATAAATAAATAAAAGAAATCTCTAAGGAGATAATAAGCTAAATTTACTACTGAAGGCCAAATTCCACAGATTACTGAAAGAAACAGAATTTGATTTCTGTGGGGAGGTGGGGATCAAACCCAAGGCCTGGTAGTTGCTAGGCAAGCACACGACCACTGAACTGCATCCCATACACAAACATGATTTTAAATGAGGGGCAACGTGAAGGCATTTCACCTGCCCAGTAGAAAGATGCTCGAAACAGAGAGTGTACCTAGACTCACTTAACCCCAGGGTATTCATCAATACCTGTGAACTGACTAATCAATGAAATTTGTGTTTATAAATAGTAAACAAAGCCCTTCTAATAATGGCATCATTTAGACAAGCTATTATCCTTAAATACTGTATCCAGTTTAAATAGCACTTGGGTTGGTACCTTTTACATCTATTTCCAGACATGAAACCCACTTTTCTAACTGGTAGGGTTATTAACCCTCCTGCATTCCTTCATGAGAGTTGGAAACCTGGAGGGGTTGGTAGGGTTTTAGCAAGCATGGATAAGAAAGAGACCCATCCTCAGAGCCTACGTAAAGCAATGCCAGAGGACTAGCAAGTGTTTGGAATTAGCTCCATTCTCTAGTAGTAGATCTTTGGTTGCATGGAATACAGGATTAAATAAGAGTTCCCAGCTATGAGGACTTACTCAGGTCCTTGCGGCCTGTTTGCAACCCTTTACTTAATTTCTAATAAAATTTAGGGTAGATGGTATACTTTCAAACTAGACTACCTGGAGTGTTCAAACAGACTTTATCTTTTCTTTATTTATTTCTATTTACTTAATGTATTTATTTTAGACAATCTCCAGCCATGTATCCTGGGCTGGGTTAGAATTTGAGATCCTCCTGCCTCAGGCTCTCAAGTACTGAAATTCTAGGCATCTATCCTCATAGTGGGCACAGCCAAGCAATATAACTAGAGTTGTTGTTTTTTCACATTCACATAAACATTTTGAATTATATTTAGGTATAAATGTAAAAAGAATTCCATTACCAAGTTAACGTCTTTTAAAGATTCATTTCTTTTTATTTATGTGTCGGTGTCTGTGTGTGTATATGTACATGAATGGGGTGTTCATAGAGGCCAGAAGAAGGTGTGGATCCTCTGAAGCTAGAGTTACAGGTGGTTGTGAGCTGCCTGACTTGGGTGCTAGGAACTAAACCTGAGTCCTCTAGCAGAGCAGGAATTATTCTTAACTGCTGATCCATCTCTCTGTCCCTCCAAGTTAACTTTTTAAAGAGTTTATTTCTTTGCAGCCTGTAGCTTCTTTGGATAGTTCTGCTTGATCCTTATATTAATCCATTTATTTAATTTCTTATTTATTTATTTTTATTTTATGTGTAGGAATGTTTTTTTCTACATGTGTGTATGTATACTGTGTGTGTGCAGTGACCAAGGAGGTGAGAAGAGGTCATCAGATTCACTGGAATCTGGAGTTATAAACAGTTGTTACCCACCATATGGGTGCTGGGAACTGAACCCAGGTCCTCTGCAAAAGCAGCCAATGGTCTTAACTGCTGAGCTATCTGTCTAGCCCCTGGTCCTCATATTAAAACATGTGTTTTTATGCACTTTGGGGCAGGCTTTCAAGGAAGGAAGAACGATGGCATTGATGAGGAAAGGGGGTGTAGGGCCTGCTTTGTCTTGTTTTCTTTCTTGTGTAGCCCACTGTGGTCTCAACCTTGCTATTATTAACTGATAATGACCTTGAACTTTTGATCTCCGGCATCTACCTTGCGCCACCGCACTCTGTGCAGTGCTAGTTTTCAAACCTAGGTCTTCATGCATGTTAGACAAACACTATCAACTGAGCTACATGCTTGGTCCTCTTTTGTTTTCTTTAGACTGTCCTAGAAACCTAGGGTTGCCCCCACACCAAACAGATGGTAATGGCTGCTTTCTGCCACAAGAGCAGTTTGCTAATTGCTGGCACTCCCTTCCATGCCAGCCCCCAACAGCAGGTGGCTGGTCATTGCTGTGAGCAAGCTTGCAATTTGCCATAAGCAGGTGCTCACAGTTGCTGGGGGTGGACTTATCCCACATGTGCACCAGCACATACAAAGGGTAGTTTTGATTTTGTCAACCATATGCCTTTCTCAAAAAAAGTTTGGGATGTCACGTTCCAATGAGGCTTTTTGAGGTCAGTGAAGGGAAACACACTGCCTAGGGAAGAGGTTGGTGATGTGCAGAAGAATCATTGCCTGCAAGATGGCTGCAGTGGAGAATCAGAGTAGCTTCCTTCGGGAAAGCTATAGAAAGAAGATTCTAGAATGTCTAGGCAGGGCTCAGACTGGACAATCAGACAAAATGCAAGCCCTTTTGGTTTTGAGACAGGGTCTTACTATGTAGAACTGGCTGGCCTCGAACTCACTATGTAGACTAGACGCGCCTCCAACTCACAGAAATCTACCTGTCTCTGCCTCCTGAGTGCTAGAACTAAAGTGTACCACCATGCCCAGTCTCTCTCTCTCTCTCTCTCTCTCTCTCTCTCTCTCTCTCCCTCTTTTTATTACATTTACTTATTTTGTGTGTGTTTATGTCCTTGCACACAGGCATATGTGCCATAGAGCCAAGTATGAGAACAGTTTCTGGGACTCGATTCTCTCCTTCCACCACAGGGGTCCAGGGATCCAATTTAGTTTTGTCAGGTGTGGTGGCAGGAGCTTTTATCCACGAAGCCATCTTGCTGGCCTGAAAACCTGTTCTTCAGGATGACTTTTACATTCCCACCTGAAATGACAGAGAAAAACTGTTGGTGTGGTCACTGAGAAGTAGCAAGGGATATAGCTTTCTGGGCCTTCTCTCTGGCTGGGACCTGGAGTAATCAGTCCCTCATGATGACAGTTCTGGTCAAGTGCATCTTTGTAATCACGCATCTATCACCATCAGGGTCAGGAATGTCTAGCCCGGAGAGTTGATTTATTGTTAGTGAAAGGCAGAGATGTCTCCAGGAGGTCTCCTCACCTCTGCAGCTGCTCTCAGACCCTCATCTGCACTCAGAGGTTGATCTTGGTTCATATAAACAGTGCTGCCTGGTCAGCCCCAGGGAGGGGCCTTCCTCACTGAAGCCAGCCCTAGCTGGCCCTACAAGCTCTGCAGCACCACTGGGGCTCAGACTCCCAGGCAAATTCCCCAGGAGGGTAAACAAATAACCACTCAACCACTGCCTGTGCACTCAAACGTGAAATCCTGTTTAGCCCTAAACTCTGAACAGAACGGGAATTAACCCTCTGGAATAATGATTCCAACCCCTGTGTTAACATCGCAGCACCTCTGTTCTAAATAGTAACTCACCCTTCAGCACCCCTAGGTCCACTCACTGGCCCTGTTTGATTGGATTATGAAATATTGCACAGAAGAGTGTGTGAAACATCCTGGTTGGATAAAAGACAAATTAGCCATTATACAGCCATGCAGCCACAGCCCCTAGAACTCTCCCTGCCACATCCTCTATCTCTCTCTCTCTCTCTCTCTCTCTCTCTCTCTCTCTCACACACACACACACACACACACCATGCCAGTACAGCACCTCTCACACACACACACACACACACACACACACACACACACACACCATGCCAGTACAGCATCCTATCTATCCTCAGAGTCACTTAAATTCCGCCTAGTTTCCTTTTGCTTGCTTTGGTACTTTATATACATGGAATTGTGATTTTTTTTTTTTTTTTCAGACAGGATCTTGTTATACAGTTCAGACTGGCCTTGAACTTTGCATTCTTTCTGCTTCAGCCTCTTGAGTGTTGGGATTACAGGAATGTACCACAATGCCAGGCTGTGATGTGTTTCTTATTTACGGTCTTATCTCCTTACTTAGTATGGGTGAGAGTCTTCCCTATTATATGTGGTTATGGTCTACGTTTTTACAATTTGCTATTCCATGAATAAATTACAATGTTACTGTATCTACTATTATGAGATTGGCGGCAGGGGGAGGTGTTTGTTTTGTTTCTTGAGACAGGGTCTTATGTATCCCAGGCAGGCCTTGAACTCACTATGTAGCTGAGGATGACCTTGAACTTCTGATATTCCTGCTTCTATCTCCTGAGTGCTGGATTAGAGACAAGTGCCACCGTGCCTACTTTATGCAGTGCTGGGGATGGAACCAAGGGCTTTGTGCATGCTAGGCAAGCATTCTACTAACTGAGCTACAGCCTTAGCCCATATTGTGGGATATTTATATCATTCTCTTCTTTGTTTTACTGTAAACACACAATGG
Organism: Nannospalax galili; assembly: GCF_000622305.1. NCBI lineage: Eukaryota > Metazoa > Chordata > Mammalia > Rodentia > Spalacidae > Nannospalax > Nannospalax galili. The sequence continues at coordinate 6,902,659 of NW_008331995.1, read as the reverse complement.
TACTGTAAACCTCATTTGAGGATGTATTTCTTTAGAGAGAGGTATATCTAACAGGATTATTAGGTATGCAAATTTCAAAATTATCATTTACCCTCTCACTAGAGATGGATTAGAATTCCTAGTGACCTTTACCTTCATATATTCTAGGGATAACCAGAGTTTCAAAAGTCTGAGCGTCTGGTGTCTTTCAGAAGTTCACTAAAGATGTGATTTGCTTTTCTCAGGATTCTAAAGTTGAACATTTTTCTTCTGTCTGTTGACCATTTGGATTTCTACTTTGGTGAACAACTTGTTGAAGGACTTTACCCGTTTTCTGCTAGGCCATCTCTCTCAGACCTTTTCTGATTCTTCCATGGGCTTTCTTTGCTAATGCTAATACCAAGTTCAAAGCTGAGCATGCTTCACTATCAGTGATGGCTTGCTGGAAGTTTCCTATATTAAGTAAGTTCTTACAGGAAAGTGATATCACATAATTACTAATGTTTTCAATATCAAAGCAGACCAGATTTGAAACTAGGAAAGGAGGTTTTCTTTTTTTATTATTTATTTTTATTTTATGTGTATAAGCATTTTGCCTGAATGCATGTAAGTGCATGCATATGTGCAAGCCAGCAGAGGTCAGAAGAAGGCATCAGATCCCCTGGAACTAGAATTATGGAAGGTTGTTAGCCACCATGTGGGTGCTAGGAACTGAACCTGAGTCCTCTGCAAGGGCAACCAGTGCTCTTAACCCCTGAGCCGTCTCTCCACAGAGGCTTTTGTAATGCAAGGGAACAAAGTTGGGTTCTCTCCTGAGAATACATGTACTCTTTAGATAGTCCCAATTCCATGCCTGTGTAAATTACATGTCTCCTTCATTCACATAGTACTGGCAGTTTGCCCTGGTAATAGCTTATCTGAACTGGAAATCAGTTAAGAACTAAGAAGGCACCTCCCTCTGCTCTCTGTTCAGTAATACAGACAATTCACAAGAGCAAGTGCCAGCTGACAGCAGGTCTCTGCTGGTATGTTTTTGTGGCCTGGGCACTGAATTTTTAGAGAAGGGAAGTTGTTGAGGGACTATTTTAAAATTCAGATATTTTGCTTAAAACTCCGGGGAGTTAGTTTTTTTTTAAAAAAAAAAACAAAAAAAAAACCACAATTGTTAGGAAAAAGTGGACCCACATCCCTAGAGCAAAAATTACCTGGCTCTGAGTGATGGCTTCCTGAGATTGGCTGAGCACAGTCACTTTCCCCTGGTATCCACTCTCCTTTTTCTCCACACTATGAGAATTTTTGCTTGGGGCTGCACACAATTAAAAGTACATATCCCAGTCACCCTTGCTACTAGCATGCAATTAAGTTTGGGCCAGTGGAATTAATTAGGGACAGTGGGTGGGATTTCAGGTTCTGTTCCCACAGGAGAGGGTAGACACCGCATCGTTTTGTTTTGTTTTTACCTTTTATTTATTTATTGGGGGCAGGGGAACTCATGCAAGGTGCACATATGGAGGTCAGAGGACAGCTAGTAGGAATTGGTGCTCTCCTTCCCCCACATGGGTGGCTGAGGTTAAACTCAAGTCCTCAGGCTTGGCACCAAGTGCCTCTACCCACTAAACTATTTCACCGGCCCCTACTGCCTCATCTTTATGTACTCCCTAAAAATTGTACTATAGATGTGGTAATCCCATCTTGGAGAATGTGAGAGATAGCAAAGTCCCAGCAATGATAAGGCAGCCACAGAACAGACTGCAGTCCTGAGTTCTTCAAGCAAGTCTAGGTCTGATTTTATATGAAGAAAAGTTAGCTAAAAGCTAGCTGCAGCTTCTACTTAGCCTTGAAATCAAGCATTCCCAGTGTTGTTTGAGAGAATTATTTAGTAAGTTACATGACGTATTCTATACTTTATTGTGAAGTAGCCTTAGATAATTTTGCCTAAATGTAAGTTAAGGAGTTTTGTATGTATGTATGTGCGAGCACATGTACATAGGTATGTGGGTGCACATGTGTGATATGCATGTGGAAGCCAGAGGTCACCCTCTGGTGTTGTTTCTCAGGAATCATACACCTTGTTATGTTGAGACAGTCTCTCATTGGCCTGGAGCTTGCCAATTAGATGAGACTGACCAGCCAGTGAGCCCTAGGGATCTGCCTGTCTCCACTTTCCCTGCCCTGGGATTGCCAGCACGTACGACCATGCCTGGCTTTCTCATGTGATTTCTGAGGATCCAACTCAGGTTTTCGTGCTTGCACAGCAAGCAGTTTACCAACTAAGATGTTTCTCCAGTCTAATGTGTTTTAAGCATATTCAAGAAAACTGAACTGAGATATGGTAGGCTAAGTGTATTGAATACATTTTTGAGTTATGATATTTTCAATGTATGATTGGTAAGTTAAGAGGCATCTCTGCTATACATGGCTGGGTTCCTTTTCCTTCTGCTTCCCTCTACTCCCCATCATGCCTCAGCATCTCATGTGGTTTGCATTGTCGTTTGGGGGTAGCATTTTGGGAGATGCCACTGTGTATCTGGCTGGCCTCCTTTCTTCAGCTTCTCTAGTGCCGGGGTTCCAGGTATGTACCACCATGCCAAACACCTACTTGGTGGTGTATCTCACATGGTGCATATTAGACATTTGCATCCAAGATCTCTAATATCTATAATCTGAGTGATATAAGAAAATAAAGCCTTTACATGTAAAGGGTATGCTTCAAAAGGTAGTAGGATAGAATTATGAGAATTTTTCCTTTCACTTACTATGTTGTTGTTGTTGTTGTTGTTGTTGTTGAAGACTGGGTCATGTTGTACAGCCTAAGCTGGCCTGGAAATTGCTATGCAGCCTAGGCTGACCTCAAACTTGGGAGCCTCTTCAACTTCAGTCTTCTAAGTACCAGGGATTACAAGCTTGTGTTATCATACCTGGCATTTACAACTGTGACTTCCTTTTCCTCCTTCTCTTCCTCCTCCTCCTCTTCCTCCTTCTCCCCCTCTTCCTCCTCCCCCTCTTCCTCCTCCTCCTCTTCCTCCTCCTCCCCTTCCTCCTCCTCCCCCTCTTTCTCCTCCTCCTCTTCCTCCTCCTCCTCCTCCTCCCCCTCTTCCTCCTCCTCCTCTTCCTCCTCCTCCCCCTCTTCCTCCTCCTCCTCTTCCTCCTCCTTCTCTTCCTCCTCCTCCTCTTCCTCCTCCTCTTCCTCCTCTTCCTCCTCCTCTTCCTCTCTTTCTCCTATTCCTCCTCTTCATTTTCTTGGGATTTTTGAAACAGGATCTCATGTAGTCCAGGCTAACCTTGACTCTGTAGCAGAACTCCTGATCCCCCCTACCCCACCTCTCAAGTACTGGGATTAACAGCGTACACCACCATACCCATCCTGGGTTTCTTTTGGGGAGTGGAAGCAGGGGTATGGAGGTATTGATAGCTAGTGAACCCAGTGGCCTCACACACACTACTCAGGTGTTCTATCACTGAGCTGTGCACCTGGCCAACTCATAATTTTTATAATCATCTAACTCAGTGTTTCTTAAGCTTGGCCCTATTAACAATGGATGAGACTGCTCTTTACAGTTGGGGGCAGTGCTGTTCACCACAGAGCAGCAGTCTGCCCTTTAATACATGACAGCTCCTTCCTTAATTGTGTCTATCAAAAGGATCTTCAGTGCTTCTGTCTCCCGAGGATCTAAATCACCCCAACTGAAAAACACGAATCTGAAGGAGATCTTTCCCTCCTTTCTGTTCTTTAAACTTACAGGAAAACTGAGCAGTAAGTACAGAGTTCTTACATAGAGCCTCTCCTTCCCCTCCCACTGTTTCTTCTGTTCCAACCTTGCAGTAGTGCAATAGTGTGCTGCATTTTGTGATACAGACCTGAAGACAAGTGTGAAGACACTCTGGGTCATAGAGTTCTGTAGGTTCTGACGAATGCACAGTGTCATGTATGCCTCTTTATGGTATCATACAAAACAATGCCAGTGCTTTAAAAATCCCCTACAGTCCATCTACTGTCTCTTAGTATCCATGCGGAATTGAATCCAACACCTACCCCCCACACACACACCCTACTCTTTGCTAAAATCTGCAGATCCTCAAGTCCCTTATTTAAAATAGTGTAATTTTTGACTGTAACCTACACACATTTTTATGTGAGTTGCTTTGAATCACCTCTCGATGAATTATGCTTACTACACTGTAAATGCTAGGTAGGTTGTGATGACTGTATTGTTTATGGCATAATGACCAGAGAAAGGTCAGTCTTTGTTCAGCACAGACTCAGTTTTTAGTATTTTCAATCTGTGGTTCATTGAACCCTTGGGTGAAACACTTGTGACAATGGATGGCTCCCTGTTGGCTTCTCTTTAAACTAGTTTGAACGCCTTAAAATAATCCCTATGTCACTTTGCTGTTAATGTGGACTTTAGTTGTTCATCAGTGACTGATTAGTGCAGAGGCCCTTCATGCGTGAATATTCATTGTAATTTAGAACTCTGGTTCATGATTAACCTTAGGTAATTCATTGATTGATTCAGCCAGCATTTCTAGACAAATAACACCACATCTTCTAACCAAGATAGGTGATACAAAATATCGCATCTTATGACTGGGATAGGTTCTAGCTGTCTAGAGTACAAATCATTCTCAAAAATTCTTGCAAATATGACACCTTGAAGAACAAATTATATCTTCAAAAATGTCAACAAAGGCAGTGATTTTTTATTTGAAACATATAGCTTCTCTATTTAGGTGCTAGACACAGAATTTGCTTGTGTTTGACAGTCATGTGTTAATTGTTTAAATTCTAGAAAAATCTCAGTTTTGCAAGGTGCTTGTGCTTTGAAGGACACACTACTGAAACCATCTCAAAGAGCAAGAGCCTCAAGTTTTTGTTTAGTACTTACTCTCCACTATGAGCTTATTGGGCAGAATGAGAGAGAAAATGCTCTCCTCTGTCTCCCTTACTCTTTCTTCTTTTGTCTAACTATATTTTTGTAAGTTAAAAGTAAGTTATAGGGGCTGGAGAGATGGCTCACCAGTTGAGAGCACTGACTGCTCTTGCAGAGGACCCGGGTTCGATTCCCAGCACCCACATGGCAGCTACGAACTGTCCTTAACTCCAGTTCCAGGGGAATCTGAAGCTCTCTTCTGACCTCTGTGGCATTGCATGACACTGATGCACTCACATACATGCAGACAACACACAAAAAATAAAAAAGTAAGTTATAGGATAGTTCTTCATATTAGACATACATTGTACACTTATTTTTCATATGAATAAATAAATAAATTTGTGATAAATAACAGCTTCCAATCTATTGGAGTCTTCATTGCCACAAAGTTAATTCTAAAACAAAGTGGTAAGAGCATGCTAGCCTGGGTTCTGGGGACATACCCTGTGGCTTACCTGGATCTGAAATACAGCAACATTTATGGATTGGTGATAATGATTAACAACAAAAAGTGCTGTCCTAGCCCAGTGCAGTGGTTCAGTGTTCATGATATGATGGTACTCGGGTGGCAAAGGCTGGAGAATCATGAGTTTGAGGCCAACCTGGACTACTTAGCAAAAATAAATAAATAAATAAATAAGGACTGGAGATGTAACTAAGTGACTTAGTGGTAGAATGCTTACCTAGCATGTGCAAAGACCTGGGTTTGATTTCCCTAAACTACCAAAAACAGACAAGCAAACAAAAAGGTCAGTGGACTTTGAAGAATGGAGCATGAAAAAAAATATTAAGAAAAATAAATGTTAATCCTTGGAGTTGACAGTTGACCTTTAATATGAATAAACTGGATTGTAGTATGTTTTTATTTTCCAGAAGCCCAAACTGGTTTCTCAAGATTGTCAGTGTGATTAAGCCCTACCACTCAGATTTCGGGAATTGGGAGTTATTCTTATGGAAGAACAGGAGCCAAGTGACTTTTTTTCCTGTAGTAATTTAGAAAGCTCAATCGTTCACCTTCAGGAAGGGCCACAAACTGCTTTTGAAACATAACCTTGACAAGTGCAAATCATGGTGTCTCCAAGTTGGGTGATATTCTCGGTAGTTCCTCTTAGGAAAGCACATTGAGTTTATTTGGAGTCTACTCAATGGACTAACTTTGCTGTGCTATGGTGTAGTTCTGAAACTTGGTGATAAAACCAGATAACAAAAGGGAAGCTTTTCAACTGCCCAAGTAACAGGAGTGAGCAATGTCTAATAGAGCACGGTGGACGTGGGCCCTACAAACTGGACGGAAGCCATGTTTGGAGCCCTGCTTTGTTTTTGTGGTGGTGATTGTTTTACCTTTTTCTTTTTCTTTTGGATCCCCACTCTGCAATGGATGTAGTAATTGGCCTATGAGGGCTGGCTGGTTCAATAATTTGGAAGGAAATTTACTTTGGGTCCAATGTTTGGTCCTCTATAGGAAAGTTCATCTACCTCAATATCATGGGAAGTTAATATAAAAAAGCCCAAATGATAGTTCTCAAAACTTGCCAGTGTTTGCATTTGTACCTGAAGGTAAAGGTGTATATTAGTTACTTATTTCATTGATGTGATGAAATGCCTGACAAGAATCAACTTGATGAAAAGGTTTATTTTGACTCACAGTTTGAGGATATAATCTATCATGACGGGAAGTCATGACAGCAGGGGCATGAAGCAGCTGGGCTGGTCACATTGCATCCATACTCAGGAAGCAGAGAGAGGTAAATGCTGGTACTCAGCTGACTTTTTTTTTTTTTTTTTCGCACTCAGGGTGGACTTCGCTCCTCACTTTGGACACACCCTCACACACATACCTAGATATGTGTTTCCCTGGTGATTCTATATCCCATCAAGTTGAAAAACAATATTCGCCATCATGGGGTATAAGGGGTTGTATCTTTGCAGAGTTAGGAATGTTCACATCTGGGAAGACAGTGGGGAATAAGGTTTAGAATATAGTGTTGGACTTGGCCTTAGAAGCTAAACAGGCTCCTACTGGTTCCTCCATACCACACAGTACCATGAAACATTGAGCAAGTGAACAAGCATTTCTGAACCTCACACTTTTACCAGAAAGGCATGGAGAAGGTTGGTGACAAACCTTACATGAGGAAGATAATGACCCCAAAATGTGCTGTGTGGTGTCTGGTGCTTCACAGCTTTTCAGGAAAGTGTAGCTAGTGGTAAGGACAGGGAAGAGGTACGTGTTATGGAGAGGAAGAGTTAGTGTGGTGCTGCACAGTGCAACACCAGGCTGCTTAAGATCATGTGAGGCCTTTTCATGTATTTATTTGAGCAGACCAAGTCCTTCCAGAGTCTTGTTGCCTTCCTCCTTGAATACTTGGCATGGGTAGAAAGTATTTTCTCTCATATGGTGCGTGACCAGCTATGACTGACTCATATTACTTGTTCTCTACAAAGACCACACCTTTCTCTTGACCTCTTGTCCATGATATAATTACAGAATGTCTGATTCTTCTACAAGTACATTTTAGTTCCCTGGATATGTGAGGAATCTCTTGGCGTTATCAGAAACACGTTTTCTTGTCCTATTCTAGAGATTTCTGCAGAGAAGCTTTCCAAAGATGGCTGACTTGGTCCATTGTACTAAAGAGAATGATAGGAAAAGAACAGAAGAACAACGGAGAAGACTATATATATATATAT